>NW_027477109.1:0-97900 GCF_051020955.1 Megalopta genalis
CAAATCGTTTGTTTAAAATGGCTATTTCGCACGAATTTTAATCGAAATCGTGTGTTTCGCATGATGTTGAAGCTAAATCGTATGTTTCGCGTTGATTTAAAGCTAATTCGTGTATTTCGCATGAATCTGAAGTTAAATTGTTCATATCGCATGAATTTGAAGCTTAATCGTTTGTTTAAAATCGCTATTTCGCACGAATTTGAATCGAAATCGTGTGTTTCGCATGATATTGAAGCTAAATCGTATGTTTCGCGTTGATTTAAAGCTAATTCGTGTATTTCGCATGAATCTGAAGCTAAATTGTTCATGTCGCCTGAATTTGAAGCTAAATCGTTTGTTAAAATCGCTATTTCGCACGAATTTGAAGCGAAATCGTGTGTCTCGCATGATATTGAAGCTAGATCGTATGTTTCGCGTGAATTTGAAGCTGATTCGTGTATTTCTCATGAATCTGAAGTTAAATTGTTCATATCGCATGATTTTGAAGCTAAATCGTTTGTTTAAAATAGCTATTTCTCACGAATTTGAAGCGAAATCGTGTGTTTCTCATGATATTGAAGCTAGATCGTATGGTTCGCGTGAATTTGAAGCTGATTCGTGTATTTCGCATGAATCTGAAGCTAAATTGTTTATTTCGCATGAATTAGTAGCTAAATCGTTTGTTTGAAATCGCCATTTCGCACGAATTTGAATCGAAATCGTGTGTTTCGCATGATATTGAAGTTAAATCGTTTGTTTCGTGTGAATTTGAAGCTAATTCGTGTATTTCGCATGAATCTGAAGTTAAATTGTTCATATCGCATGATTTTGAAGCCAAATCGTTTGTTTAAAATAGCTATTTCTCACGAATTTGAAGCGAAATCGTGTGTTTCTCATGATATTGAAGCTAGATCGTATGTTTCGCGTGAATTTGAAGCTGATTCGTGTATTTTGCATGAATCTGAAGATAAATTGTTCATTTGGCATAAATTTGAAACCAATTCGTTTGTTTAAAATCGCTAGTTTGCGCGAATTTGAATCGAAATCGTGTGTTTCGCATGATATTGACGATAAATCGTATGTTTCGCGTTGATTTAAAGCTAATCCGTGTATTTCGCATGATTCTGAAGCTAAATTGTTCATTTCGCCAGAATTTGAAACCAAATCGTTTGTTTAAAATCGCTATTTTGCACGAATTTGAATCGAAATCGTGTGTTTCGCATGATATTGGAGCTAAATCGTATGTTTCGCGATGATTTAAAGCTAATTCGTGTATTTCGCATGATATTGAAGCTAGATCGTATGGTTCGCGTGAATTTGAAGCTGATTCGTGTATTTCGCATGAATCTGAAGCTAAATTGTTTATTTCGCATGAATTAGTAGCTAAATCGTTTGTTTGAAATCGCCATTTCGCACGAATTTGAATCGAAATCGTGTGTTTCGCATGATATTGAAGTTAAATCGTTTGTTTCGTGTGAATTTGAAGCTAATTCGTGTATTTCGCATGAATCTGAAGTTAAATTGTTCATATCGCATGATTTTGAAGCCAAATCGTTTGTTTAAAATAGCTATTTCTCACGAATTTGAAGCGAAATCGTGTGTTTCTCATGATATTGAAGCTAGATCGTATGTTTCGCGTGAATTTGAAGCTGATTCGTGTATTTTGCATGAATCTGAAGATAAATTGTTCATTTGGCATAAATTTGAAACCAATTCGTTTGTTTAAAATCGCTAGTTTGCGCGAATTTGAATCGAAATCGTGTGTTTCGCATGATATTGACGATAAATCGTATGTTTCGCGTTGATTTAAAGCTAATCCGTGTATTTCGCATGATTCTGAAGCTAAATTGTTCATTTCGCCAGAATTTGAAACCAAATCGTTTGTTTAAAATCGCTATTTTGCACGAATTTGAATCGAAATCGTGTGTTTCGCATGATATTGGAGCTAAATCGTATGTTTCGCGATGATTTAAAGCTAATTCGTGTATTTCGCATGATATTGAAGCTAGATCGTATGGTTCGCGTGAATTTGAAGCTGATTCGTGTATTTCGCATGAATCTGAAGCTAAATTGTTTATTTCGCATGAATTAGTAGCTAAATCGTTTGTTTGAAATCGCCATTTCGCACGAATTTGAATCGAAATCGTGTGTTTCGCATGATATTGAAGTTAAATCGTTTGTTTCGTGTGAATTTGAAGCTAATTCGTGTATTTCGCATGAATCTGAAGTTAAATTGTTCATATCGCATGATTTTGAAGCCAAATCGTTTGTTTAAAATAGCTATTTCTCACGAATTTGAAGCGAAATCGTGTGTTTCTCATGATATTGAAGCTAGATCGTATGTTTCGCGTGAATTTGAAGCTGATTCGTGTATTTTGCATGAATCTGAAGATAAATTGTTCATTTGGCATAAATTTGAAACCAATTCGTTTGTTTAAAATCGCTAGTTTGCGCGAATTTGAATCGAAATCGTGTGTTTCGCATGATATTGACGATAAATCGTATGTTTCGCGTTGATTTAAAGCTAATCCGTGTATTTCGCATGATTCTGAAGCTAAATTGTTCATTTCGCCAGAATTTGAAACCAAATCGTTTGTTTAAAATCGCTATTTTGCACGAATTTGAATCGAAATCGTGTGTTTCGCATGATATTGGAGCTAAATCGTATGTTTCGCGATGATTTAAAGCTAATTCGTGTATTTCGCATGAATCTGAAGCAAAATTGTTCATTTCGCATGGATTTGAAGCCAAATCGTTTGTTTAAAATGGCTTTTTCGCACGAATTTCAATCGAAATCGTGTGTTTCGCATGATGTTGAAGCTAAATCGTATGTTTCGCGTTGATTTAAAGCTAATCATTGTATTTCGCATGAATCTGAAGCTAAATTGTTCATTTCGCATGAATTTGAAGCCAAATCGTTTGTTTAAAATCGCTATTTCGCACGAATTTCAATCGAAATCGTGTGTTTCGCATGATATTGAAGCTAAATCGAATGTTTCGCGAGAATTTGAAGCTGATTTGTGTATTTCGCATGAATCTGAAGTTAAATTGTTCATTTCGTATGAATTTGAAGCCAAATCCTTTGTTTAAAATCGCTATTTCGCACGAATTTCAATCGAAATCGTGTGTTTCGCATGATATTGAAACTGAATCGTATGTTTCGCGATGATTTAAAGCTAATTCGTGTATTTCGCATGAATCTGAAGCAAAATTGTTCATTTCGCATGGATTTGAAGCCAAATCGTTTGTTTAAAATGGCTTTTTCGCACGAATTTCAATCGAAATCGTGTGTTTCGCATGATGTTGAAGCTAAATCGTATGTTTCGCGTTGATTTAAAGCTAATTCGTGTATTTCGCATGAATCTGAAGTTAAATTGTTCATATCGCATGAATTTGAAGCTTAATCGTTTGTTTAAAATCGCTATTTCGCACGAATTTGAATCGAAATCGTGTGTTTCGCATGATATTGAAGCTAAATCGTATGTTTCGCGTTGATTTAAAGCTGATTCGTGTATTTTGCATGAATCTGAAGATAAATTGTTCCTTTCGCATAAATTTGAAACCAATTCGTTTGTTTAAAATCGCTAGTTTGCGCGAATTTGAATCGAAATCGTGTGTTTCGCATGATATTGACGATAAATCGTATGTTTCGCGTTGATTTAAAGCTAATCCGTGTATTTCGCATGATTCTGAAGCTAAATTGTTCATTTCGCCAGAATTTGAAACCAAATCGTTTGTTTAAAATCGCTATTTTGCACGAATTTGAATCGAAATCGTGTGTTTCGCATAATATTGGAGCTAAATCGTATGTTTCGCGATGATTTAAAGCTAATGCGTGTATTTCGCATGAATCTGAAGCTAAATTATTCATTTCGCCTGAATTTGAAACCAAATCGTTTGTTTAAAATCGCTATTTTGCACGAATTTGAATCGAAATCGTGTGTTTCGCATGATATTGGAGCTAAATCGTATGTTTCGGGTGAATTTGAAGCTAATCCGTGTATTTCGCATGAATCTGAAGCTAAATTGTTCATTTCGCATGAATTCGAAGCCAAATCGTTTGTTTAAAAACGCAATTTCGCACGAATTTGAAGCGAAATCGTGTGTTTCGCATAATATTGAAGCTAAATTCAATGTTTCGGGTGAATGTGAAGCTAATCCGTGTATCTCGCATAAATCTGAAGCAAAATTGGTCATTTCGCATGGATTTGAAGCCAAAACGTTTGTTTAAATTGGCTATTTCGCACGAATTTCAATCGAAATCGTGTGTTTCGCATGATGTTGAAGCTAAATCGTATGTTTCGCGTTGATTTAAAGCTAATTCGTGTATTTCGCATGAATCTGAAGTTAAATTGTTCATATCGCATGAATTTGAATCTTAATCGTTTGTTTAAAATCGCTATTTCGCACGAATTTTAATCGAAATCGTGTGTTTCGCATGATATTGAAGCTAAATCGTATGTTTCGCGATGATTTAAAGCTAATTCGTGTATTTCGCATGAATCTGAAGCTAAATTGTTCATGTCGCCTGAATTTGAAGCCAAATCGTTTGTTTGAAATCGCTATTTCGCACGAATTTGAATCGAAATCGTGTGTTTCGCATGATATTGAAGTTAAATCGTTTGTTTCGTGTGAATTTGAAGCTAATTCGTGTATTTCTCATGAATCTGAAGTTAAATTGTTCATATCGCATGATTTTGAAGCTAATTCGTTTGTTTAAAATAGCTATTTCTCACGAATTTGAAGCGAAATCGTGTGTTTCTCATGATATTGAAGCTAGATCGTATGTTTCGCGTGAATTTGAAGCTGATTCGTGTATTTTGCATGAATCTGAAGATAAATTGTTCCTTTCGCATAAATTTGAAACCAATTCGTTTGTTTAAAATCGCTAGTTTGCGCGAATTTGAATCGAAATCGTGTGTTTCGCATGATATTGACGATAAATCGTATGTTTCGCGTTGATTTAAAGCTAATCCGTGTATTTCGCATGATTCTGAAGCTAAATTGTTCATTTCGCCAGAATTTGAAACCAAATCGTTTGTTTAAAATCGCTATTTTGCACGAATTTGAATCGAAATCGTGTGTTTCGCATGATATTGGAGCTAAATCGTATGTTTCGCGATGATTTAAAGCTAATGCGTGTATTTCGCATGAATCTGAAGCTAAATTGTTCATTTCGCATGAATTTGAAGCCAAATCGTTTGTTTAAAATCGCTATTTCGCACGAATTTCAATCGAAATCGTGTGTTTCGCATGATGTTGATGCTAAATCGTATGTTTCGCGTTGATTTAAAGCTAATTCGTGTATTTCGCATGAATCTGAAGCTAAATTGTTTATTTCGCATGAATTTGAAGCTAAATCGTTTGTTTAAAATCGTTATTTTGCACGAATTTGAATCGAAATCGTGTGTTTCGCATGATATTGACGATAAATCGTATCTTTCGCGTTGATTTAAAGCTAATTCGTATATTTCGCATGAATCTGAAGCTAAATTGTTCATATCGCATGAATTTGAAGCCAAATCGTTTGATTAAAAACGCAATTTCGCACGAATTTGGAAGCGAAATCGTGTGTTTCGCATAATATTGAAGCTAAATTCAATGTTTCGGGTGAATGTGAAGCTAATCCGTGTATTTCGCATAAATCTGAAGCTAAATTGTTCATTTCGCATGAATTTGAAGCGAAATCGTTTGTTTAAAATCGCTATTTCGCACGAATTTCAATCGAAGTCGTGTGTTTCGCATGATATTTAAGCTAAATCGTATGTTTCGCGTTGATTTAAAGCTAATTCGTGTATTTCGCATGAATCTGAAGTTAAATTGTTCATATCGCATGAATTTGAAGCTTAATCGCTTGTTTTAAATCGCTATTCCGCACGAATTTGAAGCGAAATCTTGTATATCTCATGATATTGAAGCTAACTCGTATGTTTCGCGTAGATCTAAAGCTAATTCGTGTATTTCGCATGAATCTGAAGCTAAATTGTTCATTTCGCATGAATTTGAAACAAATCGTTTGTTTAAAATCGCTATTTTGCACGAATTTGAATTTAAATCGTGTGTTTCGCATGATATTGAAGCTAAATCGTATGTTTCGGGTGAATTTGAATCTAATCCGTGTATTTCGCATGAATAAGAAGCTAATTCGTGTATTTCTCATGAATCTGAAGTTAAATTGTTCATATCGCATGATTTTGAAGCTAATTCGTTTGTTTAAAATAGCTATTTCTCACGAATTTGAAGCGAAATCGTGTGTTTCTCATGATATTGAAGCTAGATCGTATGTTTCGCGTGAATTTGAAGCTGATTCGTGTATTTTGCATGAATCTGAAGATAAATTGTTCCTTTCGCATAAATTTGAAACCAATTCGTTTGTTTAAAATCGCTAGTTTGCGCGAATTTGAATCGAAATCGTGTGTTTCGCATGATATTGACGATAAATCGTATGTTTCGCGTTGATTTAAAGCTAATCCGTGTATTTCGCATGATTCTGAAGCTAAATTGTTCATTTCGCCAGAATTTGAAACCAAATCGTTTGTTTAAAATCGCTATTTTGCACGAATTTGAATCGAAATCGTGTGTTTCGCATGATATTGGAGCTAAATCGTATGTTTCGCGATGATTTAAAGCTAATGCGTGTATTTCGCATGAATCTGAAGCTAAATTGTTCATTTCGCATGAATTTGAAGCCAAATCGTTTGTTTAAAATCGCTATTTCGCACGAATTTCAATCGAAATCGTGTGTTTCGCATGATGTTGATGCTAAATCGTATGTTTCGCGTTGATTTAAAGCTAATTCGTGTATTTCGCATGAATCTGAAGCTAAATTGTTTATTTCGCATGAATTTGAAGCTAAATCGTTTGTTTAAAATCGTTATTTTGCACGAATTTGAATCGAAATCGTGTGTTTCGCATGATATTGACGATAAATCGTATCTTTCGCGTTGATTTAAAGCTAATTCGTATATTTCGCATGAATCTGAAGCTAAATTGTTCATATCGCATGAATTTGAAGCCAAATCGTTTGATTAAAAACGCAATTTCGCACGAATTTGGAAGCGAAATCGTGTGTTTCGCATAATATTGAAGCTAAATTCAATGTTTCGGGTGAATGTGAAGCTAATCCGTGTATTTCGCATAAATCTGAAGCTAAATTGTTCATTTCGCATGAATTTGAAGCGAAATCGTTTGTTTAAAATCGCTATTTCGCACGAATTTCAATCGAAGTCGTGTGTTTCGCATGATATTTAAGCTAAATCGTATGTTTCGCGTTGATTTAAAGCTAATTCGTGTATTTCGCATGAATCTGAAGTTAAATTGTTCATATCGCATGAATTTGAAGCTTAATCGCTTGTTTTAAATCGCTATTCCGCACGAATTTGAAGCGAAATCGTGTATATCTCATGATATTGAAGCTAACTCGTATGTTTCGCGTAGATCTAAAGCTAATTCGTGTATTTCGCATGAATCTGAAGCTAAATTGTTCATTTCGCATGAATTTGAAACAAATCGTTTGTTTAAAATCGCTATTTTGCACGAATTTGAATTTAAATCGTGTGTTTCGCATGATATTGAAGCTAAATCGTATGTTTCGGGTGAATTTGAATCTAATCCGTGTATTTCGCATGAATAAGAAGCTAATTCGTGTATTTCGCATGAATCTGAAGTTAAATTGTTCATATCGCATGATTTTGAAGCCAAATCGTTTGTTTAAAATAGCTATTTCTCACGAATTTGAAGCGAAATCGTGTGTTTTTCATGATATTGAAGCTAGATCGTATGTTTCGCGTGAATTTGAAGCTGATTCGTGTATTTTGCATGAATCTGAAGATAAATTGTTCATTTGGCATAAATTTGAAACCAATTCGTTTGTTTAAAATCGCTAGTTTGCGCGAATTTGAATCGAAATCGTGTGTTTCGCATGATATTGACGATAAATCGTATGTTTCGCGTTGATTTAAAGCTAATCCGTGTATTTCGCATGATTCTGAAGCTAAATTGTTCATTTCGCCAGAATTTGAAACCAAATCGTTTGTTTAAAATCGCTATTTTGCACGAATTTGAATCGAAATCGTGTGTTTCGCATGATATTGGAGCTAAATCGTATGTTTCGCGATGATTTAAAGCTAATTCGTGTATTTCGCATGATATTGAAGCTAGATCGTATGGTTCGCGTGAATTTGAAGCTGATTCGTGTATTTCGCATGAATCTGAAGCTAAATTGTTTATTTCGCATGAATTAGTAGCTAAATCGTTTGTTTGAAATCGCCATTTCGCACGAATTTGAATCGAAATCGTGTGTTTCGCATGATATTGAAGTTAAATCGTTTGTTTCGTGTGAATTTGAAGCTAATTCGTGTATTTCGCATGAATCTGAAGTTAAATTGTTCATATCGCATGATTTTGAAGCCAAATCGTTTGTTTAAAATAGCTATTTCTCACGAATTTGAAGCGAAATCGTGTGTTTCTCATGATATTGAAGCTAGATCGTATGTTTCGCGTGAATTTGAAGCTGATTCGTGTATTTTGCATGAATCTGAAGATAAATTGTTCATTTGGCATAAATTTGAAACCAATTCGTTTGTTTAAAATCGCTAGTTTGCGCGAATTTGAATCGAAATCGTGTGTTTCGCATGATATTGACGATAAATCGTATGTTTCGCGTTGATTTAAAGCTAATCCGTGTATTTCGCATGATTCTGAAGCTAAATTGTTCATTTCGCCAGAATTTGAAACCAAATCGTTTGTTTAAAATCGCTATTTTGCACGAATTTGAATCGAAATCGTGTGTTTCGCATGATATTGGAGCTAAATCGTATGTTTCGCGATGATTTAAAGCTAATTCGTGTATTTCGCATGAATCTGAAGCAAAATTGTTCATTTCGCATGGATTTGAAGCCAAATCGTTTGTTTAAAATGGCTTTTTCGCACGAATTTCAATCGAAATCGTGTGTTTCGCATGATGTTGAAGCTAAATCGTATGTTTCGCGTTGATTTAAAGCTAATCATTGTATTTCGCATGAATCTGAAGCTAAATTGTTCATTTCGCATGAATTTGAAGCCAAATCGTTTGTTTAAAATCGCTATTTCGCACGAATTTCAATCGAAATCGTGTGTTTCGCATGATATTGAAGCTAAATCGAATGTTTCGCGAGAATTTGAAGCTGATTTGTGTATTTCGCATGAATCTGAAGTTAAATTGTTCATTTCGTATGAATTTGAAGCCAAATCCTTTGTTTAAAATCGCTATTTCGCACGAATTTCAATCGAAATCGTGTGTTTCGCATGATATTGAAACTAAATCGTATGTTTCGCGATGATTTAAAGCTAATTCGTGTATTTCGCATGAATCTGAAGCAAAATTGTTCATTTCGCATGGATTTGAAGCCAAATCGTTTGTTTAAAATGGCTTTTTCGCACGAATTTCAATCGAAATCGTGTGTTTCGCATGATGTTGAAGCTAAATCGTATGTTTCGCGTTGATTTAAAGCTAATTCGTGTATTTCGCATGAATCTGAAGTTAAATTGTTCATATCGCATGAATTTGAAGCTTAATCGTTTGTTTAAAATCGCTATTTCGCACGAATTTGAATCGAAATCGTGTGTTTCGCATGATATTGAAGCTAAATCGTATGTTTCGCGTTGATTTAAAGCTGATTCGTGTATTTTGCATGAATCTGAAGATAAATTGTTCCTTTCGCATAAATTTGAAACCAATTCGTTTGTTTAAAATCGCTAGTTTGCGCGAATTTGAATCGAAATCGTGTGTTTCGCATGATATTGACGATAAATCGTATGTTTCGCGTTGATTTAAAGCTAATCCGTGTATTTCGCATGATTCTGAAGCTAAATTGTTCATTTCGCCAGAATTTGAAACCAAATCGTTTGTTTAAAATCGCTATTTTGCACGAATTTGAATCGAAATCGTGTGTTTCGCATAATATTGGAGCTAAATCGTATGTTTCGCGATGATTTAAAGCTAATGCGTGTATTTCGCATGAATCTGAAGCTAAATTATTCATTTCGCCTGAATTTGAAACCAAATCGTTTGTTTAAAATCGCTATTTTGCACGAATTTGAATCGAAATCGTGTGTTTCGCATGATATTGGAGCTAAATCGTATGTTTCGGGTGAATTTGAAGCTAATCCGTGTATTTCGCATGAATCTGAAGCTAAATTGTTCATTTCGCATGAATTCGAAGCCAAATCGTTTGTTTAAAAACGCAATTTCGCACGAATTTGAAGCGAAATCGTGTGTTTCGCATAATATTGAAGCTAAATTCAATGTTTCGGGTGAATGTGAAGCTAATCCGTGTATCTCGCATAAATCTGAAGCAAAATTGGTCATTTCGCATGGATTTGAAGCCAAAACGTTTGTTTAAATTGGCTATTTCGCACGAATTTCAATCGAAATCGTGTGTTTCGCATGATGTTGAAGCTAAATCGTATGTTTCGCGTTGATTTAAAGCTAATTCGTGTATTTCGCATGAATCTGAAGTTAAATTGTTCATATCGCATGAATTTGAATCTTAATCGTTTGTTTAAAATCGCTATTTCGCACGAATTTTAATCGAAATCGTGTGTTTCGCATGATATTGAAGCTAAATCGTATGTTTCGCGATGATTTAAAGCTAATTCGTGTATTTCGCATGAATCTGAAGCTAAATTGTTCATGTCGCCTGAATTTGAAGCCAAATCGTTTGTTTGAAATCGCTATTTCGCACGAATTTGAATCGAAATCGTGTGTTTCGCATGATATTGAAGTTAAATCGTTTGTTTCGTGTGAATTTGAAGCTAATTCGTGTATTTCTCATGAATCTGAAGTTAAATTGTTCATATCGCATGATTTTGAAGCTAATTCGTTTGTTTAAAATAGCTATTTCTCACGAATTTGAAGCGAAATCGTGTGTTTCTCATGATATTGAAGCTAGATCGTATGTTTCGCGTGAATTTGAAGCTGATTCGTGTATTTTGCATGAATCTGAAGATAAATTGTTCCTTTCGCATAAATTTGAAACCAATTCGTTTGTTTAAAATCGCTAGTTTGCGCGAATTTGAATCGAAATCGTGTGTTTCGCATGATATTGACGATAAATCGTATGTTTCGCGTTGATTTAAAGCTAATCCGTGTATTTCGCATGATTCTGAAGCTAAATTGTTCATTTCGCCAGAATTTGAAACCAAATCGTTTGTTTAAAATCGCTATTTTGCACGAATTTGAATCGAAATCGTGTGTTTCGCATGATATTGGAGCTAAATCGTATGTTTCGCGATGATTTAAAGCTAATGCGTGTATTTCGCATGAATCTGAAGCTAAATTGTTCATTTCGCATGAATTTGAAGCCAAATCGTTTGTTTAAAATCGCTATTTCGCACGAATTTCAATCGAAATCGTGTGTTTCGCATGATGTTGATGCTAAATCGTATGTTTCGCGTTGATTTAAAGCTAATTCGTGTATTTCGCATGAATCTGAAGCTAAATTGTTTATTTCGCATGAATTTGAAGCTAAATCGTTTGTTTAAAATCGTTATTTTGCACGAATTTGAATCGAAATCGTGTGTTTCGCATGATATTGACGATAAATCGTATCTTTCGCGTTGATTTAAAGCTAATTCGTATATTTCGCATGAATCTGAAGCTAAATTGTTCATATCGCATGAATTTGAAGCCAAATCGTTTGATTAAAAACGCAATTTCGCACGAATTTGGAAGCGAAATCGTGTGTTTCGCATAATATTGAAGCTAAATTCAATGTTTCGGGTGAATGTGAAGCTAATCCGTGTATTTCGCATAAATCTGAAGCTAAATTGTTCATTTCGCATGAATTTGAAGCGAAATCGTTTGTTTAAAATCGCTATTTCGCACGAATTTCAATCGAAGTCGTGTGTTTCGCATGATATTTAAGCTAAATCGTATGTTTCGCGTTGATTTAAAGCTAATTCGTGTATTTCGCATGAATCTGAAGTTAAATTGTTCATATCGCATGAATTTGAAGCTTAATCGCTTGTTTTAAATCGCTATGCCGCACGAATTTGAAGCGAAATCGTGTATATCTCATGATATTGAAGCTAACTCGTATGTTTCGCGTAGATCTAAAGCTAATTCGTGTATTTCGCATGAATCTGAAGCTAAATTGTTCATTTCGCATGAATTTGAAACAAATCGTTTGTTTAAAATCGCTATTTTGCACGAATTTGAATTTAAATCGTGTGTTTCGCATGATATTGAAGCTAAATCGTATGTTTCGGGTGAATTTGAATCTAATCCGTGTATTTCGCATGAATAAGAAGCTAAATTGTTCATTTCGCATGAATTCGAAGCCAAATCGTTTGTTTAAAAACGCTATTTCGCACGAATTTGAAGCGAAATCGTGTGTTTCGCATAATATTGAAGCTAAATTCAATGTTTCGGGTAAATGTGAAGCTAATCCGTGTATTTCCCATAAATCTGAAGCAAAATTGTTCATTTCGCATGGATTTGAAGCCAAATCGTTTGTTTAAATTGGCTATATCGCACGAATTTCAATCGAAATCGTGTGTTTCGCATGATGTTGAAGCTAAATCGTATGTTTCGCGTTGATTTAAAGCTAATCCGTGTATTTCGCATGATTCTGAAGCTAAATTGTTCATTTCGCCAGAATTTGAAACCAAATCGTTTGTTTAAAATCGCTATTTTGCACGAATTTGAATCGAAATCGTGTGTTTCGCATGATATTGGAGCTAAATCGTATGTTTCGCGATGATTTAAAGCTAATGCGTGTATTTCGCATGAATCTGAAGCTAAATTGTTCATTTCGCCTGAATTTGAAACCAAACCGTTTGTTTAAAATCGCTATTTTGCACGAATTTGAATCGAAATCGTGTGTTTCGCATGATATTGGAGCTAAATCGTATGTTTCGGGTGAATTTGAAGCTGATTTGTGTATTTCGCATGAATCTGAAGTTAAATTGTTCATTTCGCATGAATTTGAAGCCAAATCCTTTGTTTAAAATCGCTATTTCGCACGAATTTCAATCGAAATCGTGTGTTTCGCATGATATTGGAATTAAATCGTATGTTTCGCGATGATTTAAAGCTAATTCGTGTATTTCGCATGAATCTGAAGCAAAATTGTTCATTTCGCATGGATTTGAAGCCAAATCGCTTGTTTAAAATGGCTATTTCGCACGAATTTCAATCGAAATCGTGTGTTTCGCATGGATTTGAAGCTAACTCGTTTGTTTCGCATGCAGTTGTAGCTAAATAATGTTTATCACAAGTATTTATAGCTAAACCATTTGTTTCGCATGGATTTGAAGCTAAGCCATCTACTTCGCATTGATTTGAAGCTAAATCATTTGTTTCGCATGGAATTGAAGCTACCTCGTTTGTTTCTCCAGCTTTTGAAGCTATATCACTTATATTGCATGTGTTTGAAGCTAATTCCTATGTGTCGCATGGATTTGAAGCTGAACCTTCCACATCGCATTGATTTGAAGCTAAATCTTGTGTATCGCATGGATTTGAAGCTAACTCGTTCGTTGAGCAAGCAGATAATCTAATTAACGTATATCACAAGTAATTGAAGCTAAACCATTTGTTTCGCATGGATTTGAAGCTAAGCCATCTACTTCCCATTAATTGGAAGCTAAATCACGTGTTTCGCATGGATTTGAAGCTAAGCCTTCTACTTCGCATTGATTTGAAGCTAAATCATTTGTTTCGCATGGAATTGAAGCTACCTCGTTTGTTCCTTCTGCTTTTAAAGCTATATCACTTATATCGCAAGTATTTGAAGCTAAATCATATGTCGCATGGATTTGAAGCTGAACCTTCTACATCGCATTGATTTGAAGCTAAATCTTGTGTATCGCATGGATTTGAAGCTAACTCGTTCGTTGCGCATTCAGTTAAATATAAATAACGTATATCACAAGTATTTGAATCTAAACCGTTTGTTTCGCATGGAATTGAAGCTACCTCGTTTGTTCCTTCTGCTTTTGAAGCTATATCACTTATATCGCAAGTATTTGAAGCTAAATCGTATGTATCGCATGGATTTGAAGCTGAACCTTCCACATCGCATTGATTTGAAGCTAAATCTTTTGTATCGCATGGATTTGAAGCTAACTCGTTCGTTGCGCAAGCAGATAATCTAATTAACGTATATCACAAGTAATTGAAGCTAAACCATTTGTTTCGCATGGATTCGAAGCTAAGCCTTCTACTTCGCATTGATTTGAAGCTAAATCATTTGTTTCGCATGGAATTGAAGCTACCTCGTTTGTTCCTTCTGCTTTTGAAGCTATATCACTTATATCGCAAGTATTTGAAGCTAAATCATATGTCGCATGGATTTGAAGCTGAACCTTCTACATCGCATGTAGTTGAAGCTAAATCATGTTTATCACATGTATCTGAATCTAAACCATTTGTTTCGAATTGATTTGAAGCTAAGCCATCTACTTCCCATTAATTGGAAGCTAAATCACGTGTTTCGCATGGATTTGAAGCTAAGCCTTCTACTTCGCATTGATTTGAAGCTAAATCATTTGTTTCGCATGGAATTGAAGCTACCTCGTTTGTTCCTTCTGCTTTTAAAGCTATATCACTTATATCGCAAGTATTTGAAGCTAAATCATATGTCGCATGGATTTGAAGCTGAACCTTCTACATCGCATTGATTTGAAGCTAAGTCATGTGTTTCACTTGGATTTGAAGTTAACTCGTTTGTCTCGCATGCAGTTGAAGCTGAATCATGTATATCACAAGTATTTGAAGATATACCATTTGTTTCGCATGTATTTGAACCTAAATCTTCTAATTCCCATTGATTTGAAGTTAAATCATGTGTTACTCTTGGATTTAAAGCTCACTCGTTTGTTTCGCCTGCATTTGAATCTACATCACTTATATCGCAAGTATAAGAAGTTAAATAATTTGTGTTGCATGAGTTTGATGCTAAGCCTTCTACTTCTCATTGATTTGAAGTTAAATCATGTGTTTACCTTGGGTGTGAAGCTAAATCGTTTGTTTCGCATGCAGCTGAAGCAAAATCATGTATATCACAAGTATTTGAAGCTAAACCATTTGTTTCGCATGTATTTGAACCAAAATCTTCTACTTCGCATTGATTTGAAGTTAAATCATGTGTTTCGCTTGGATTTGAAACTAACTCGTTTGTTTCGCATGCAGTTGTAGCTAAATAATGTATATCACAAGTATTTGTAGCTAAACAATTTTTTTTCGCATGGATTTGAAGTTACGCCTTCTACTTCGCAATGATTTGAAGCTAAATCATGTGTTTCGCATGGATTTGAAGCTAACTCGTTTGTTTCGCATGCAGTTGTAGCTAAATAATGTATATCACCAGTATTTGTAGCTAAACCATTTGTTTCGCATGGATTTGAAGTTACGCCTTCTACTTCGCAATGATTTGAAGCTAAATCATTTGTTTCGCATGGAATTGAAGCTACCTCGTTTGTTCCTCAAGCTTTTGAAGCTATATCACTTATATTGCATGTGTTTGAAGCTAATTCCTATGTGTCGCATGGATTTGAAGCTGAACCTTCTACATCGCATTGATTCGAAGCTAAATCTTGTGTATCGCATGGATTTGAAGCTAACTCGTTCGTTGCGCATGCAGATAATCTAATTAACGTATATCACAAGTAATTGAAGCTAAACCATTTGTTTCGCATGGATTTGAAGCTAAGCCATCTACTTCCCATTAATTGGAAGCTAAATCACGTGTTTCGCATGGATTTGAAGCTACGCCTTCTACTTCGCATTGATTTGCAGCTAAATCATGTGTTTCGCATTGATTTGAAGCTAACTCGTTTGATTAGTCTGAATTTGAAGCTATATCAATTATATCGCAAGTATCTGATGCTAAATCATTTGTTTCGCATGGATTTGAAGCTACACTTTCTACATCGCATTGATTTGAAGCTAAATTATGTGTTTCGCATGGATTTGAAGGTAACTCGTTTGTTTCGCATTCATTTGAAGCTATATCACTTATATCGCATGTATCTGATGCTAAGTCATTTGTGTCGCATGGATTTGAAGCTAAACCTTCTACATCGCATTGATTTGCCACTAAATCATGTTTTTCGCATGGATTTGAAGCTAACTCGTTCGTTTCGCCTGCAGTTCAATCTACATCACTTATATCGCAAGTATTTGAAGCTAAATCATGTGTATCGCGTGGATTTTGAAGCTAACTCGTTTGATTAGTCTGCATTTGAAGCTATATCACTTATACCCCAAATGTTTGAAGCTAAATCATTTGTTTCGCGTGGATTTGAAGCCAAATCATGTGTTTCGTCTGCTTTTGAAGCTATATTACTTATATCGTAAGTATCTGAAGCTAATTCATCTGTGTCGCATGGATTTGCAGCTAAACCTTCTACATAGCATTGATTTGAAGCTAAATCATGTGTTTCGCATGGATTTGAAGCAAACACGTTTGTTTCGCATGCAGTTGTAGCTAAATAATGTATATCACAAGTATTTGTAGCTAATCCATTTGATTCGCATGGATTTGAAGCTAAGCCTTCTACTTCGCATTGATTTGAAGCTAAATCATTTGTTTCGCATGGAATTGAAGCTACCTCGTTTGTTGCTCCAGCTTTTGAAGCTATATCACTTATATCGCAAGCATTTGTAGCTAATTCATTATTGTCGCATGGATTTCACTCTAAGCCATCAACTTCGCATTGATTTGATGCTAAATCATGTGATTCCCATGGATTTGAATCTAACTTGGTGTTTCGTCTGCATTTGAAGCTATATCATATATTTCACATGTATTTAAAGCTAAGCCATTTGCTTCGCATGTGTTTGAAGCTAAACCTTCTACTCCGCATTGATTTGAAGCTAAGTCATGTGTTTCACTTGGATTTGAAGTTAACTCGTTTGTCTCGCATGCAGTTGAAGCTGAATCATGTATATCACAAGTATTTGAAGATATACCATTTGTTTCGCATGTATTTGAACCTAAATCTTCTAATTCCCATTGATTTGAAGTTAAATCATGTGTTACTCTTGGATTTAAAGCTCACTCGTTTGTTTCGCCTGCATTTGAATCTACATCACTTATATCGCAAGTATAAGAAGTTAAATAATTTGTGTTGCATGAGTTTGATGCTAAGCCTTCTACTTCTCATTGATTTGAAGTTAAATCATGTGTTTACCTTGGGTGTGAAGCTAAATCGTTTGTTTCGCATGCAGCTGAAGCAAAATCATGTATATCACAAGTATTTGAAGCTAAACCATTTGTTTCGCATGTATTTGAACCAAAATCTTCTACTTCGCATTGATTTGAAGTTAAATCATGTGTTTCGCTTGGATTTGAAACTAACTCGTTTGTTTCGCATGCAGTTGTAGCTAAATAATGTATATCACAAGTATTTGTAGCTAAACAATTTTTTTTCGCATGGATTTGAAGTTACGCCTTCTACTTCGCAATGATTTGAAGCTAAATCATGTGTTTCGCATGGATTTGAAGCTAACTCGTTTGTTTCGCATGCAGTTGTAGCTAAATAATGTATATCACCAGTATTTGTAGCTAAACCATTTGTTTCGCATGGATTTGAAGTTACGCCTTCTACTTCGCAATGATTTGAAGCTAAATCATTTGTTTCGCATGGAATTGAAGCTACCTCGTTTGTTCCTCAAGCTTTTGAAGCTATATCACTTATATTGCATGTGTTTGAAGCTAATTCCTATGTGTCGCATGGATTTGAAGCTGAACCTTCTACATCGCATTGATTCGAAGCTAAATCTTGTGTATCGCATGGATTTGAAGCTAACTCGTTCGTTGCGCATGCAGATAATCTAATTAACGTATATCACAAGTAATTGAAGCTAAACCATTTGTTTCGCATGGATTTGAAGCTAAGCCATCTACTTCCCATTAATTGGAAGCTAAATCACGTGTTTCGCATGGATTTGAAGCTACGCCTTCTACTTCGCATTGATTTGCAGCTAAATCATGTGTTTCGCATTGATTTGAAGCTAACTCGTTTGATTAGTCTGAATTTGAAGCTATATCAATTATATCGCAAGTATCTGATGCTAAATCATTTGTTTCGCATGGATTTGAAGCTACACTTTCTACATCGCATTGATTTGAAGCTAAATTATGTGTTTCGCATGGATTTGAAGGTAACTCGTTTGTTTCGCATTCATTTGAAGCTATATCACTTATATCGCATGTATCTGATGCTAAGTCATTTGTGTCGCATGGATTTGAAGCTAAACCTTCTACATCGCATTGATTTGCCACTAAATCATGTTTTTCGCATGGATTTGAAGCTAACTCGTTCGTTTCGCCTGCAGTTCAATCTACATCACTTATATCGCAAGTATTTGAAGCTAAATCATGTGTATCGCGTGGATTTTGAAGCTAACTCGTTTGATTAGTCTGCATTTGAAGCTATATCACTTATACCCCAAATGTTTGAAGCTAAATCATTTGTTTCGCGTGGATTTGAAGCCAAATCATGTGTTTCGTCTGCTTTTGAAGCTATATTACTTATATCGTAAGTATCTGAAGCTAATTCATCTGTGTCGCATGGATTTGCAGCTAAACCTTCTACATAGCATTGATTTGAAGCTAAATCATGTGTTTCGCATGGATTTGAAGCAAACACGTTTGTTTCGCATGCAGTTGTAGCTAAATAATGTATATCACAAGTATTTGTAGCTAATCCATTTGATTCGCATGGATTTGAAGCTAAGCCTTCTACTTCGCATTGATTTGAAGCTAAATCATTTGTTTCGCATGGAATTGAAGCTACCTCGTTTGTTGCTCCAGCTTTTGAAGCTATATCACTTATATCGCATGTGTTTGAAGCTAATTCCTATGTGTCGCATGGATTTGAAGCAGAACCTTCTATATCGCATTGATTTGAAGCTAAATTATGTGTATCGCATGGATTTGAAGCTAAGCCTTCTACGTCGCTTTGATTTGCATCTAAATCATGTGTTTCGCATGGATCTGAAGCTAAACCTTCTACATCGCATTGATTTGCAGCTTAATAATGTGTGTTGCATGGATTTGAAGCTTACTCGTTTGTTTCCTCTGCATTTGAAACTATATCACTTATATAACAAGTATCTGATGCTAAATCAATTGTTTCGCATGGATTTGAAGCTAAACCTTCTACATTGCATTGATTTGCAGCTAAATCATGTGTTTCGCATGGACTTGAAGCTAACTCGTTTGTTTCGCATGCAGCTGAAGCTATATCACTTATATCGCAAGTATTTGAAGCTTAATCATATGTGTCGCATGAATTTGAAGCTGAACTTTCTACATCGCATTGATTTGAAGCTAAATCTTGTGTACCGCATGTATTTGAAACTAAACCTTCTACATCTCATTGATTTGAATCTAAATCATGTGTTTCGCATGGATTTGAAGCTAACTCGTTTGTTTCGCATGCGGTTGTAGCTAAATAATGTATATCACAAGTATTTGTAGCTAAACCATTTGTTTCGCATGGATTTGAAGCTAAGCCTTTTACTTCGCATTGATTTGAAGCTAAATCGTTTGTTTCGCATGGAATTGAATCTACCTCGTTTGTTGCTCCTGCTTTTGAAGCTATATCACTTATATCGCAAGTATTTGAAGCTAAATCATTTGTTCCGCATTGATTTGAAGCTAAGCCTTCTACGTCGCATTGATTTGAAGCTAAATCATGTGTTACGCATTGATTGGAAGCTAAATCATGTGTTTTGCATGTATTTGAAGCTAACTCGATTGTTTCGCTAGCATTTGAAACTATTTCATTTATACCACAAGTTTTTGAAAATAAACCATTTGTTTCGTATGGATTTGAAGCTGAGCCTTCTACTTCGCATTGATTGGAAGCTAAATCACGTGTTCTACATGGATTTGAAGCTAACTCGTTTGATTCGCCTGCATTTAAAGCTAAGTCAATCGTTTCGCATGGATTTGAAGCTAAACCTTCTACATCTCATTGGTTTGAAGCTAATTCATGTGTACCGCATGTATTTGAAGCGAACTTGATTGTATCGCATGCAGTTGAAGCTAAATCATGTATATCACAAGTATTTGAAGCTAAATCATTTGTTCCGCATGGATTTGAAGCTAACTCGTTCGTTTCGCCTGCATATGAAGCTATATCATTTATCTCGCAAGTATTTGAAGCTAAATAATTTGTGTCGCATTGATTTGATGCTAAGCCTCCTACTTCGCATTGATTTGAAGATAAAGCATGTGTAATGCATGGTTTTGAAGCTTATTCGTTTGTTTCACATTGATTTGAAGCTAATCCTTCCACCAGAAACTGACTTGAAATTAAATCATTTGTTTCGCTTGGATTTGAAGCTAAGCCTTCTACATCGCATTGATTTGAAGCTAAATCATGTGTTTCGCATGGATTTGAAGCTAACTCGTTTGTTTCGCATGCAGTTGTAGCTAAATAATGTGTATCACAAGTATTTGTAGCTAAACCATTTGTTTCGCATGGATTTGAAGCTAAGCCTTCTACTTCGCATTGATTTGAAGTTAAATCATTTGTTGCGCATGGAATTGAAGCTACCTCGTTTGTTCCTTCTGCTTTTGAAGCTATATCACTTATATCGCAAGTATTTGAAGCTAAATCATATGTCGCATGGATTTGAAGCTGAACCTTCTATATCGCATTGATTTGAAGCTAAATTATGTGTATCGCATGGATTTGAAGCTAAGCCTTCTACGTCGCTTTGATTTGCATCTAAATCATGTGTTTCGCATGGATCTGAAGCTAAACCTTCTACATCGCATTGATTTGCAGCTTAATAATGTGTGTTGCATGGATTTGAAGCTTACTCGTTTGTTTCCTCTGCATTTGAAACTATATCACTTATATAAGAAGTATCTGATGCTAAATCATTTGTTTCGCATGGATTTGAAGCTAAACCTTCTACATTGCATTGATTTGCAGCTAAATCATGTGTTTCGCATGGACTTGAAGCTAACTCGTTTGTTTCGCATGCAGCTGAAGCTATATCACTTATATCGCAAGTATTTGAAGCTTAATCATATGTGTCGCATGAATTTGAAGCTGAACTTTCTACATCGCATTGATTTGAAGCTAAATCTTGTGTACCGCATGTATTTGAAACTAAACCTTCTACATCTCATTGATTTGAATCTAAATCATGTGTTTCGCATGGATTTGAAGCTAACTCGTTTGTTTCGCATGCGGTTGTAGCTAAATAATGTATATCACAAGTATTTGTAGCTAAACCATTTGTTTCGCATGGATTTGAAGCTAAGCCTTTTACTTCGCATTGATTTGAAGCTAAATCGTTTGTTTCGCATGGAATTGAATCTACCTCGTTTGTTGCTCCTGCTTTTGAAGCTATATCACTTATATCGCAAGTATTTGAAGCTAAATCATTTGTTCCGCATTGATTTGAAGCTAAGCCTTCTACGTCGCATTGATTTGAAGCTAAATCATGTGTTACGCATTGATTGGAAGCTAAATCATGTGTTTTGCATGTATTTGAAGCTAACTCGATTGTTTCGCTAGCATTTGAAACTATTTCATTTATACCACAAGTTTTTGAAAATAAACCATTTGTTTCGTATGGATTTGAAGCTGAGCCTTCTACTTCGCATTGATTGGAAGCTAAATCACGTGTTCTACATGGATTTGAAGCTAACTCGTTTGATTCGCCTGCATTTAAAGCTAAGTCAATCGTTTCGCATGGATTTGAAGCTAAACCTTCTACATCTCATTGGTTTGAAGCTAATTCATGTGTACCGCATGTATTTGAAGCGAACTTGATTGTATCGCATGCAGTTGAAGCTAAATCATGTATATCACAAGTATTTGAAGCTAAATCATTTGTTCCGCATGGATTTGAAGCTAACTCGTTCGTTTCGCCTGCATATGAAGCTATATCATTTATCTCGCAAGTATTTGAAGCTAAATAATTTGTGTCGCATTGATTTGATGCTAAGCCTCCTACTTCGCATTGATTTGAAGATAAAGCATGTGTAATGCATGGTTTTGAAGCTTATTCGTTTGTTTCACATTGATTTGAAGCTAATCCTTCCACCAGAAACTGACTTGAAATTAAATCATTTGTTTCGCTTGGATTTGAAGCTAAGCCTTCTACATCGCATTGATTTGAAGCTAAATCATGTGTTTCGCATGGATTTGAAGCTAACTCGTTTGTTTCGCATGCAGTTGTAGCTAAATAATGTGTATCACAAGTATTTGTAGCTAAACCATTTGTTTCGCATGGATTTGAAGCTAAGCCTTCTACTTCGCATTGATTTGAAGTTAAATCATTTGTTGCGCATGGAATTGAAGCTACCTCGTTTGTTCCTTCTGCTTTTGAAGCTATATCACTTATATCGCAAGTATTTGAAGCTAAATCATATGTCGCATGGATTTGAAGCTGAACCTTCTATATCGCATTGATTTGAAGCTAAATTATGTGTATCGCATGGATTTGAAGCTAAGCCTTCTACGTCGCTTTGATTTGCATCTAAATCATGTGTTTCGCATGGATCTGAAGCTAAACCTTCTACATCGCATTGATTTGCAGCTTAATAATGTGTGTTGCATGGATTTGAAGCTTACTCGTTTGTTTCCTCTGCATTTGAAACTATATCACTTATATAAGAAGTATCTGATGCTAAATCATTTGTTTCGCATGGATTTGAAGCTAAACCTTCTACATTGCATTGATTTGCAGCTAAATCATGTGTTTCGCATGGACTTGAAGCTAACTCGTTTGTTTCGCATGCAGCTGAAGCTATATCACTTATATCGCAAGTATTTGAAGCTTAATCATATGTGTCGCATGAATTTGAAGCTGAACTTTCTACATCGCATTGATTTGAAGCTAAATCTTGTGTACCGCATGTATTTGAAACTAAACCTTCTACATCTCATTGATTTGAATCTAAATCATGTGTTTCGCATGGATTTGAAGTTAACTCGTTTGTTTCGCATGCGGTTGTAGCTAAATAATGTATATCACAAGTATTTGTAGCTAAACCATTTGTTTCGCATGGATTTGAAGCTAAGCCTTTTACTTCGCATTGCTTTGAAGCTAAATCGTTTGTTTCGCATGGAATTGAATCTACCTCGTTTGTTCCTCCTGCTTTTGAAGCTATATCACTTATATCGCAAGTATTTGAAGCTAAATCATTTGTTCCGCATTGATTTGAAGCTAAGCCTTCTACGTCGCATTGATTTGAAGCTAAATCATGTTTTTCGCATTGATTGGAAGCTAAATCATGTGTTTTGCATGGATTTGAAGCTAACTCGTTTGTTTCGCTAGCATTTGAAACTATTTCATTTATACCACAAGTTTTTGAAAATAAACCATTTGTTTCGTATGGATTTGAAGCTGAGCCTTCTACTTCGCATTGATTAGAAGATAAAGCATGTTTATCGCATGGTTTTGAAGCTTATTCGTTTGTTTCGCATGGATTTGAAGCTAATCCTTCCACCAGGAATTGACTTGAAATTAAATCATTTGTTTCGCTTGGATTTGAAGCTAAGCCTTCTACGTCGCATTGATTTGCATGTAGATCATGTGTTCCGCATGGATTTGAAGCTAACTCGTTTGTTTCGCATGCAGTTGAAGCTATATCATGTTTATCACAAGTATCTGAATCTAAACTATTTGTTTCGCAAGAATATGAAGCTAAGCCAAGTGCATCTCATGAATTTGAAGCTAAATCAAGTGTTTCGCATGGATTTGATGCCAAGCCGCCTACTTCGCATTGATTTGAATCTTAGTCATGTGTTTCCCTTGGATATGAAGGGAAGGGATATGAAGGGACGATTGTTTCGCCTGCATTTGAAGCTGTATCACCTATATATTCGCAAGTATTTAAAGCTAAATCTTTCGTTTCGCATGGATTTGAAGATAAGCCTTCTACTTCGAATAAGTTTGAAGCTAAATCATTTATTTCGCATGGTTTTGAAGCTAACTCCTTTGATTCGTCTGCATTTGCAGCTATTTCATTTACACCGCAAGTATTTGAAGCTAGATCATTGGTTCCGCATTGATTTGAAGCTAAGCCTTCTACGTCGCATTGATTTGAAGCTAAATCATGTGTTTCGCATTGATTGGAAGCTAAATCACGTGTTCCACATGGATTTGAAGCTAACTCGTTTGTTTCGCATGCGGTTGTAGCTAAATAATGTATATCACAAGTATTTGTAGCTAAACCATTTGTTTCGCATGGATTTGAAGCTAAGCCTTTTACTTCGCATTGATTTGAAGCTAAATCGTTTGTTTCGCATGGAATTGAAGCTACCTCGTTTGTTCCTCCTGCTTTTGAAGCTATATCACTTATATCGCAAGTATTTGAAGCTAAATCATTTGTTCCGCATTGATTTGAAGCTAAATCATTTGCTTCGCATGTGTTTGAAGCTAAACCTTCTACTCCGCATTGATTTGAAGCTAAGTCATGTGTTTAGCATGGATTTGAAGCTAAATCATGGGTTTCGCTTGGATTTGAAGCTAACTCGTTTGTTTCGCATGCAGTTGAAGCTAAATCATGTATAAAACAAGTATTTGAAGCTATACCATTCGTTTCGGATGTATTTGAAGCTAAGCTTTCTACTTCGCATGAATTTGAAGATGAATCATGTACGTCGCTTATATTTGAAGCTAACTCGTATGTTTCGCATCCGGTTGAAGCTAAATCATGTATATCACAAGTATATGAAGCTAAACCATTTGTTTCGCATTGATTTGAAGCTAAGGTTTCTACTTCGCATTGATTTGAAGCTAAATCATGTGTTTCGCATTGATTTGAAGCTAACTCTTTTGCTTCGCCTGCATTTGAAGATAAATCATGTATATCACATGTATTTGAAGCTAAACAATTTGATTCGCATGGATTTTAAGCTAAGCCCTCTACTTCGCATTGATTGAAGCTAAATCATGTGTTTCGCTTGGATTTGTCGCTAACTCGTTTGTTTCGCATGCAGTTGAAGCTAAATCATGTATATCACAAGTATTTGAAGCTAAACCATTTGTTTCGCATTGATTTGAAGCTAAGCCTTCTACTTCGCATTAATTGGAAGCTAAATCATTTGTTTCGCATGGAATTGAAGGTACCTCGTTTGTTGCTCCAGGTTTTGAAGCTATATCACTTATATCGCAAGCATTTGGAGCTAAATCGTATGTGTCGCATGGATTTGAAGCTAACTCGTTCGTTGTGCATTCAGTTAAATATAAATAACGTATATCACAAGTATTTGAATCTAAACCGTTTGTTTCGCATGGATTTGAAGCTAAGCCTTCTATTTCCCATTAATTGGAAGCTAAATCACGTGATTCGCATGGATTTGAAGCTAAACCTTCCACATCGCATTGATTTGAAGCTAAATTATGTGTATCGCATGGATTTGAAGCTAAGCCTTCTACGTCGTTTTGATTTGCAGCTAAATCATGTGTTTCGCATGGATTTGAAGCTAAACCTTCCACATCGCATTGATTTGAAGCTAAATCATGTGTTTCGCATTGATTGGAAGCTAAATCACGTGTTCTACATGGATTTGAAGCTAACTCGTTTGATTCGCCTGCATTTGAAGCTAAATCAATCGTTTCGCATGGATTTGCAGCTAAACCTTCTACATAGCATTGATTTGAAGCTAAATCATGTGTTTCGCATGGATTTGAAGCTAACTCGTTCGTTGCGCATGCAGTTAAATCTAAATAACGTATATCACAAGTATTTGAAGATAAACCATTTGTTTCGCATGGATTTGAAGCTAAGCCTTCTACTTCGCATTAATTGGAAGCTAATTCACGTGTTTTGCATGGATTTGAAGCTAACTCGTTTGATTCGCCTGCATATGAAGCTATATCATTTATCTCGCAAGTATTTGAAGCTAAATAATTTGTGTCGCATTGATTTGATGCTAAGCCTCCTACTTCGCATTGATTTGAAGATAAAGCATTTGTAACGCATGGTTTTGAAGCTTATTCGTTTGTTTCACATTGATTTGAAGCTAATCCTTCCACCAGGAACTGACTTGAAATTAAATCATTTGTTTCGCTTGGATTTGAAGCTAAGCCTTCTACGTCGCATTGATTTGAAGCTAAATCATGTGTTTCGCATGGATTTGAAGCTAACTCGTTCGATTCGCCTGCATATGAAGCTATATCATTTATATCGCAAGTATTTGAAGCTAAATCATTTGTGTCGCATTGATTTGATGCTAAGCCTCCTACTTCGCATTGATTAGAAGATAAAGCATGTGTATCGCATGGTTTTGAAGCTTATTCGTTTGTTTCGCATGGATTTGAAGCTAATCCTTCCACCAGGAATTGACTTGAAATTAAATCATTTGTTTCGCTTGGATTTGAAGCTAAGCCTTCTACGTCGCATTGATTTGCATGTAGATCATGTGTTCCGCATGGATTTGAAGCTAACTCGTTTGTTTCGCATGCAGTTGAAGCTATATCATGTTTATCACAAGTATCTGAATCTAAACTATTTGTTTCGCAAGAATATGGAGCTAAGCCAAGTGCATCTCATGAATTTGAAGCTAAATCATGTGTGTCGCATGGATTCGATGATAAGCCTTCTACTTCGCATAAATATGAAGCTAAATCATTTGTTTCGCATGGTTTTGAAGCTAACTCCTTTGATTCGTCTGCATTTGCAGCTATTTCATTTACACCGCAAGTATTTGAAGCTAAATCGTTTGTTCCGCATTGATTTGAAGCTAAGCCTTCTACGTCGCATTGATTTGAAGCTAAATCATGTGTTTCGCATTGATTGGAAGCTAAATCACGTGTTCTACATGGATTTGAAGCTAACTCGTTTGATTCGCCTGCATTTGAAGCTAAATCAATCGTTTCGCATGGATTTGAAGCAAAACCTTCTACTTCGTATTGATATGAAGCTAAATCTTGTGTATCGCCTGGATTTGAAGCTAATTCGTTCGTTGCGCATGCAGTTAAGTCTAAATAACGTATATCACAAGTATTTGAAGATAAACCATTTGTTTCGCATGGATTTGAAGCTAAACCTACTACATCGCATTGATTTGCAGCTAAATCATGTGTTTCGCATTGATTTGAAGCTAACTCGTTTGATTAGTCTGCATTTGAAGCTATATCACTTATACCCCAAGTGTATGAATCTAAATCATTTGTTTCGCATGGATTTGAAGCAAAACCTTCTACTTCGTATTGATATGAAGCTAAATCTTGTGTATCGCCTGGATTTGAAGCTAATTCGTTCGTTGCGCATGCAGTTAAGTCTAAATAACGTATATCACAAGTATTTGTAGCTAAACCATTTGTTTCGCATGGATTTGAAGCTAAGCCTTCTACTTCGCATTGATTTGAAGTTAAATCATTTGTTGCGCATGGAATTGAAGCTACCTCGTTTGTTCCTTCTGCTTTTGAAGCTATATCACTTATATCGCAAGTATTTGAAGCTAAATCATATGTCGCATGGATTTGAAGCTGAACCTTCTATATCGCATTGATTTGAAGCTAAATTATGTGTTTCGCATTGATTTGAAGCTAACTCGTTTGATTAGTCTGCATTTGAAGCTATATCACTTATACCCCAAGTGTATGAATCTAAATCATTTGTTTCGAATGGATTTGAAGCAAAACCTTCTACTTCGTATTGATATGAAGCTAAATCTTGTGTATCGCCTGGATTTGAAGCTAATTCGTTCGTTGCGCATGCAGTTAAGTCTAAATAACGTATATCACAAGTATTTGAAGCTAAACCATTTGTTTCGCATGGATTTGAAGCTAAGCCTTCTACTTCGCATTAACTGGAAGCTAAATCATTTGTTTCGCATGGAATTGAAGGTACCTCGTTTGTTCCTCCAGGTTTTGAAGCTATATCACTTATATCGCAAGCATTTGGAGCTAAATCGTACGTGCCGCATGGATTTGAAGCTGAACCTTCTACATCGCATTGATTTGAAGCTAAATCTTGTGTATCGCATGGGTTTGAAGCTAACTCGTTTGTTGCGCATTCAGTTAAATATAAATAACGTACATCACAAGTATTTGAATCTAAACCGTTTGTTTCGCATGGATTTGAAGGTAAGCCTTCTATTTCCCATTAATTGGAAGCTAAATCACGTGTTTCGCATGGATTTGAAGCTAAACCTACTACATCGCATTGATTTGCAGCTAAATCATGTGTTTCGCATTGATTTGAAGCTAACTCGTTTGATTAGTCTGCATTTGAAGCTATATCACTTATACCCCAAGTGTATGAATCTAAATCATTTGTTTCGCATGGATTTGAAGCAAAACCTTCTACTTCGTATTGATATGAAGCTAAATCTTGTGTATCGCCTGGATTTGAAGCTAATTCGTTCGTTGCGCATGCAGTTAAGTCTAAATAACGTATATCACAAGTATTTGTAGCTAAACCATTTGTTTCGCATGGATTTGAAGCTAACTCGTTTGTTTCGCATGCAGTTGTAGCTAAATAATGTATATCACAAGTATATGTAGCTAAACCATTTGTTTCGCATGGATTTGAAGCTAAACCTACTACATCGCATTGATTTGCAGCTAAATCATGTGTTTCGCATTGATTTGAAGCTAACTCGTTTGATTAGTCTGCATTTGAAGCTATATCACTTATACCCCAAGTGTATGAATCTAAATCATTTGTTTCGCATGGAATTGAAGGTACCTCGTTTGTTCCTCCAGGTTTTGAAGCTATATCACTTATATCGCAAGCATTTGGAGCTAAATCGTACGTGCCGCATGGATTTGAAGCTGAACCTTCCTCATCGCATTGATTTGAAGCTAAATCTTGTGTATCGCATGGGTTTGAAGCTAACTCGTTTGTTGCGCATTCAGTTAAATATAAATAACGTACATCACAAGTATTTGAATCTAAACCGTTTGTTTCGCATGGATTTGAAGGTAAGCCTTCTATTTCCCATTAATTGGAAGCTAAATCACGTGTTTCGCATGGATTTGAAGCTAAACCTTCCACATCGCATTGATTTGAAGCTAAATCATGTGTTTCGCATGGATTTGAAGCTAACTCGTTTGCTTCGCATGCAGTTGTAGCTAAATAATGTATATCACAAGTATTTGTAGCTAAACCATTTGTTTCGCATGGATTTGAAACTACGCCTTCTACTTCGCATTGATTTGAAGCTAAATCATTTGTTTCGCATGGAATTGAAGCTACCTCGTTTGTTCCTCCAGCTTTTGAAGCTATATCACTTATATTGCATGTGTTTGAAGCTAATTCCTATGTGTCGCATGGATTTGAAGCTGAACCTTCTACATCGCTTTGATTCGAAGCTAAATCTTGTGTATCGCATGGATTTGAAGCTAACTCGTTCGTTGCGCATGCAGTTAAATCTAAATAACGTATATCACAAGTATTTGAAGCTAAACCATTTGTTTCGCATGGATTTGAAGCTAAGCCTTCTATTTCCCATTAATTGGAAGCTAAATCACGTGTTTCACATGGATTTGAAGCTAAGCCTTCGACTTCGCATTGATTTGAAGCTAAATCATTTGTTTCGCATGGAATTGAAGCTACCTCGTTTGTTCCTTCTGCTTTTGAAGCTATATCACTTATATCGCAAGTATTTGAAGCTAAATCATATGTCGCATGGATTTGAAGCTGAACCTTCTACATCGCATTGATTTGAAGCTAAATCTTGTGTATCGCATGGATTTGAAGCTAACTCGTTTGTTTCGCATGCAGTTGAAGCTAAATCATGTATATCACAAGTATTTGAAGCTAAATCATTTGTTCCGCACGGATTTGAAGCTAACTCGTTCGTTTCGCCTGCATATGAAGCTATATCATTTATCTCGCAAGTATTTGAAGCTAAATAATTTGTGTCGCATTGATTTGATGCTAAGCCACCTACTTCGCATTGATTTGAAGATAAAGCATGTGTAACGCATGGTTTTGAAACTTATTCGTTTGTTGCACATGGATTTGAAGCTAATCCTTCCACCAGGAACTGACTTGAAATTAAATCATTTGTTTCGCTTGGATTTGAAGCTAAGCCTTCTACGTCGCATTGATTTGCATGTAGATCATGTGTTCCGCATGGATTTGAAGCTAACTCGTTTGTTTCGCATGCAGTTGAAGCTAAATCATGTTTATCACAAGTATCTGAATCTAAACTATTTGTTTCGCAAGAATATGAAGCTAAGCCAAGTGCACCTCATGAATTTGAAGCTAAATCATGTGTTTCGCATTGATTTGAAGCTAACTCTTTTGCTTCGCCTGCATTTGAAGATAAATCATGTATATCACATGTATTTGAAGCTAAACAAATTGATTCGGATGGATTTGAAGCTAACTCGTTTGTTTCGCCTGCATTTGAAGCTAAGTCATGTTTATCACAAGTTTCTGAATCTATACTATCTGTTTCGCTTGAATATATTAGCTAAACCATGTGTTTCGCATGAATTTGAAGCTAAATCATGTGATTTGCATGGATTTGAAGCTAACTCTTTTGCTTCGCCAGCATTTGAAGATAAATCATGTATTTCACATGTATTTGAAGCTAAACAATTTGATTCGCATGGATTTGAAGCTAAGCCCTCTACTTCGCATTGATTGAAGCTAAATCATGTGTTTCGCTTGGATTTGTCGCTAACTCGTTTGTTTCGCATGCAGTTGAAGCTAAATCATGTATATCACAAGTATTTGAAGCTAAATCATTTGTTTCGCATTGATTTGAAGCTAATCCTTCTACTTCGCTTGAATTCGAAGCTAAATCACGTGTTTCGCTTGGATTTGAAGCTAACTTGGTGTTTCGTCTGCATTTGAAGCTATATCATTTATTTCACATGTATTTAAAGCTAAACCATTTGCTTCGCATGTGTTTGAAGCTAAACCTTCTACTCCGCATTGATTTGAAGCTAAGTCATGTGTTTAGCATGGATTTGAAGCTAAATCATGTGGTTCGCATGGATTTGAAGTTAACTCATTTGTTTCGCCTTCAATAGAAACTATAACACTTATACTCGCAATTATTTGAAGCTAATCCATTGGGTTCGCATGGATTTGAAGCTAAGCCTTCTACTTCGCATTGATTTGAAGCTAAATCATGTATTTCGCATGAATTTGAAAATAACTCGTTTGTTTCGCATGCACTTGAATCCTATATCATTTGCCTCGTGAGTATTAGAAGTTAAATCATTTGTTTCGCATGGATTTGAAGCTAAACATTCTACTTCGCATTGATTTGAAGTAAAATCATGTGTTACGCTCGGATTTGAAGCTCACTGGTTTGTTTCGCCTGCATTTGAAGTTATATCACTTACATTGCAAGTATATGAAGCTACATAATTTTTGTCGCATAGATTTGATGCTAAGGCTTCTACTTCGCATTGATTTGAAGCTAAATCATGTGTTTCGCTTGGATTTGAAGCTAACTCGTTTGTTTCCCAATTCAGTTGAAGCTAAATCATGTATATCACAAGTATTTGAAGCTCAACCATTCGTTTCGCATGGATTTGAAGATAAGCCCTCTACTTCGCATTGATTGAAGCTAAATCACGTGTTTCGCTTGGATTTGAAGCTAACTTGGTGTTTCGTCTGCATTTGAAGCTATATCATTTATTTCACATGTATTTAAAGCTAAACCATTTGCTTCGCATGTGTTTGAAGCTAAACCTTCTACTCCGCATTGATTTGAAGCTAAGTCATGTGTTTAGCATGGATTTGAAGCTAAATCATGTGGTTCGCATGGATTTGAAGTTAACTCATTTGTTTCGCCTTCAATAGAAACTATAACACTTATACTCGCAATTATTTGAAGCTAATCCATTGGGTTCGCATGGATTTGAAGCTAAGCCTTCTACTTCGCATTGATTTGAAGCTAAATCATGTATTTCGCATGAATTTGAAAATAACTCGTTTGTTTCGCATGCACTTGAATCCTATATCATTTGCCTCGTGAGTATTAGAAGTTAAATCATTTGTTTCGCATGGATTTGAAGCTAAACATTCTACTTCGCATTGATTTGAAGTAAAATCATGTGTTACGCTCGGATTTGAAGCTCACTGGTTTGTTTCGCCTGCATTTGAAGTTATATCACTTACATTGCAAGTATATGAAGCTACATAATTTTGTCGCATAGATTTGATGCTAAGGCTTCTAGTTCGCATTGATTTGAAGCTAAATCATGTGTATCGCTTGGATTTGAAGCTAACTCGTTTGTTTCGCATGCAGTTGAAGCTAAATCACGTATATCACAAGTATTTGAATCTGATCCATTTGCTTCGCATGAATATTAAGTGAAACCATATGTTTCGAATGAATATTAAACTAAACCATGTGTTTCGCATGAATTTTTTTTAAGCTAAATCATGTGGTTCGCATGGATTTCAAGCTAACTCGATTGTTTCGCCTGCATGATTTGATGCTATATCATGTGTTTAGCTTGGATTGTAAGCTAACTCGTTTGTTTCTCATGCATTTGTAGCTATATCACTTATATTTGCTAGTATTGGAAGCTCAATCATTCGTTTCACATGTATTTGAATCTATGCCTTCTACTTCGCACTGATTTGAAGCTAAATCATTTGTTTCTCTAGGATTTGTAGCTAACTCGTTTGTTTCCCAATTCAGAGGAAGCTAAATCATGTATATCACAAGTATTTGAAGCTCAACCATTCGTTTCGCATGGATTTGAAGATAAGCCCTCTACTTCGCATTGATTGAAGCTAAATCACGTGTTTCGCTTGGATTTGAAGCTAACTCGTTTGTTTCGCAAGCAGTTGAAGCTAAATCATGTATATCACAAGTATTTAAAGCTAAACCATTTGTTTCTCATTGATTTGAAGCTAAGCCTTCTACTTCGCATTGATTTGAAGCTAAATCATGTGTTTCGCATTGATTTGAAGCTAACTCTTTTGCTTCGCCTGCATTTGAAGATAAATCATGTATTTCACATGTATTTAAAGCTAAACCATTTGCTTCGCATGTGTTTGAAGCTAAACCTTCTACTCCGCATTGATTTGAAGCTAAGTCATTTGTTTAGCATTGATTTAAAGCTAAATCATGTGTTTCTCTTGGATTTGAAGTTAACTCGTTTGTTTCGCATGCCGTTGAAGCTAAATCATGTATATCAAAAGTATTTCAATCTAAACCATTTGTTTCGTATGGATTTGAAGCTAAACCTTCTACTTCGCATTGATTTGAAGCTAAATCATGTGTTCCTCTTGGATTTGAAGCTAACTCGTTTGTTTCGCATGCAGTCGAAGCTAAATCATGTTTATCACATGTATCTGAATCTAAATGATCTGTTTCTCTAGAATATGAAGCTATGATGCTAAACCATGGGATTCGCATAAATTTGAGGCTAGATCATGTGTTTCGCATGGATTTGAAGCTAACTCGTTTGTTTCGCATGCAGTTGAAGCTAAATCATCTATATTACAAGTATTTGAAGCTAAACCATTTGTTTCGCATGGATTTGAAGATTACCCTCCCACTTCGCATTGATTTGAAGCTAACTCGTTTGTTTCGCATGCAGTTGAAGCTAAATCATGTATATCACAAGTATTTGAAGATAAACCGTTCAATTGACATGGATTTGAAGATATGCCTTCAATATCGCATTGATTTGAAGCTAAATCATATGTTTCGCATGGATTTGAAGCTAACTCGTTTGTTTCGCATGCAGTTGAAACTAAATCATGTATATCGCAATATTTGAAGCTAAACCGTTTGATTGGCTTGGATTTGAAGCTAAGCATTCTACATCGCATTGAGTTGAAGCTAACTAGTTTGTTTCGCATGCAGTTGAAGTTAAATCATGTATATCACAACTATTTGAAGCTAAATCACTTGTTTCGCATTGATTTGAAGATAAACCTCCCACTTCGCATTGATTTGAAGCTAACTCGTTTGTTTCGCATGCAATTGTAGCAAAATCATGTATATCACAAGTATTTGAAGCTAAACCATTTGATTCGCATGGATTTGAAGCTAAGCCTTCTGCTTCGCATTGATTTGAAGCTAACTCGTTTGTTTCGCATGCAGTTGAAGCTAAATCATGTATATCACAAGTACTTGAAGCTAAACCATTGGATTCGCATGGATTTGAAGCTAAGCCTTCTACTTCGCATTGATTTGAAGGTAAATCATATGTTTCGCATGGATTTGAAGCTAACTCGTTTGTTTCTCACGCAATTGAAGCTAAATCATGTTTATCACAAGTATCTGAATCTAAACTATTTGTTTCGCAAGAATATGAAGCTAAGCCAAGTGCACCTCATGAATTTGAAGCTAAATCATGTGTTTCGCATTGATTTGAAGCTAACTCTTTTGCTTCGCCTGCATTTGAAGATAAATCATGTATATCACATGTATTTGAAGCTAAACAAATTGATTCGGATGGATTTGAAGCTAACTCGTTTGTTTCGCCTGCATTTGAAGCTAAGTCATGTTTATCACAAGTTTCTGAATCTATACTATCTGTTTCGCTTGAATATATTAGCTAAACCATGTGTTTCGCATGAATTTGAAGCTAAATCATGTGATTTGCATGGATTTGAAGCTAACTCTTTTGCTTCGCCAGCATTTGAAGATAAATCATGTATTTCACATGTATTTGAAGCTAAACAATTTGATTCGCATGGATTTGAAGCTAAGCCCTCTACTTCGCATTGATTGAAGCTAAATCATGTGTTTCGCTTGGATTTGTCGCTAACTCGTTTGTTTCGCATGCAGTTGAAGCTAAATCATGTATATCACAAGTATTTGAAGCTAAATCATTTGTTTCGCATTGATTTGAAGCTAATCCTTCTACTTCGCTTGAATTCGAAGCTAAATCACGTGTTTCGCTTGGATTTGAAGCTAACTTGGTGTTTCGTCTGCATTTGAAGCTATATCATTTATTTCACATGTATTTAAAGCTAAACCATTTGCTTCGCATGTGTTTGAAGCTAAACCTTCTACTCCGCATTGATTTGAAGCTAAGTCATGTGTTTAGCATGGATTTGAAGCTAAATCATGTGGTTCGCATGGATTTGAAGTTAACTCATTTGTTTCGCCTTCAATAGAAACTATAACACTTATACTCGCAATTATTTGAAGCTAATCCATTGGGTTCGCATGGATTTGAAGCTAAGCCTTCTACTTCGCATTGATTTGAAGCTAAATCATGTATTTCGCATGAATTTGAAAATAACTCGTTTGTTTCGCATGCACTTGAATCCTATATCATTTGCCTCGTGAGTATTAGAAGTTAAATCATTTGTTTCGCATGGATTTGAAGCTAAACATTCTACTTCGCATTGATTTGAAGTAAAATCATGTGTTACGCTCGGATTTGAAGCTCACTGGTTTGTTTCGCCTGCATTTGAAGTTATATCACTTACATTGCAAGTATATGAAGCTACATAATTTTTGTCGCATAGATTTGATGCTAAGGCTTCTACTTCGCATTGATTTGAAGCTAAATCATGTGTTTCGCTTGGATTTGAAGCTAACTCGTTTGTTTCCCAATTCAGTTGAAGCTAAATCATGTATATCACAAGTATTTGAAGCTCAACCATTCGTTTCGCATGGATTTGAAGATAAGCCCTCTACTTCGCATTGATTGAAGCTAAATCACGTGTTTCGCTTGGATTTGAAGCTAACTTGGTGTTTCGTCTGCATTTGAAGCTATATCATTTATTTCACATGTATTTAAAGCTAAACCATTTGCTTCGCATGTGTTTGAAGCTAAACCTTCTACTCCGCATTGATTTGAAGCTAAGTCATGTGTTTAGCATGGATTTGAAGCTAAATCATGTGGTTCGCATGGATTTGAAGTTAACTCATTTGTTTCGCCTTCAATAGAAACTATAACACTTATACTCGCAATTATTTGAAGCTAATCCATTGGGTTCGCATGGATTTGAAGCTAAGCCTTCTACTTCGCATTGATTTGAAGCTAAATCATGTATTTCGCATGAATTTGAAAATAACTCGTTTGTTTCGCATGCACTTGAATCCTATATCATTTGCCTCGTGAGTATTAGAAGTTAAATCATTTGTTTCGCATGGATTTGAAGCTAAACATTCTACTTCGCATTGATTTGAAGTAAAATCATGTGTTACGCTCGGATTTGAAGCTCACTGGTTTGTTTCGCCTGCATTTGAAGTTATATCACTTACATTGCAAGTATATGAAGCTACATAATTTTTGTCGCATAGATTTGATGCTAAGGCTTCTAGTTCGCATTGATTTGAAGCTAAATCATGTGTATCGCTTGGATTTGAAGCTAACTCGTTTGTTTCGCATGCAGTTGAAGCTAAATCACGTATATCACAAGTATTTGAATCTGATCCATTTGCTTCGCATGAATATTAAGTGAAACCATATGTTTCGAATGAATATTAAACTAAACCATGTGTTTCGCATGAATTTTTTTTAAGCTAAATCATGTGGTTCGCATGGATTTCAAGCTAACTCGATTGTTTCGCCTGCATGATTTGATGCTATATCATGTGTTTAGCTTGGATTGTAAGCTAACTCGTTTGTTTCTCATGCATTTGTAGCTATATCACTTATATTTGCTAGTATTGGAAGCTCAATCATTCGTTTCACATGTATTTGAATCTATGCCTTCTACTTCGCACTGATTTGAAGCTAAATCATTTGTTTCTCTAGGATTTGTAGCTAACTCGTTTGTTTCCCAATTCAGAGGAAGCTAAATCATGTATATCACAAGTATTTGAAGCTCAACCATTCGTTTCGCATGGATTTGAAGATAAGCCCTCTACTTCGCATTGATTGAAGCTAAATCACGTGTTTCGCTTGGATTTGAAGCTAACTCGTTTGTTTCGCAAGCAGTTGAAGCTAAATCATGTATATCACAAGTATTTAAAGCTAAACCATTTGTTTCTCATTGATTTGAAGCTAAGCCTTCTACTTCGCATTGATTTGAAGCTAAATCATGTGTTTCGCATTGATTTGAAGCTAACTCTTTTGCTTCGCCTGCATTTGAAGATAAATCATGTATTTCACATGTATTTAAAGCTAAACCATTTGCTTCGCATGTGTTTGAAGCTAAACCTTCTACTCCGCATTGATTTGAAGCTAAGTCATTTGTTTAGCATTGATTTAAAGCTAAATCATGTGTTTCTCTTGGATTTGAAGTTAACTCGTTTGTTTCGCATGCCGTTGAAGCTAAATCATGTATATCAAAAGTATTTCAATCTAAACCATTTGTTTCGTATGGATTTGAAGCTAAACCTTCTACTTCGCATTGATTTGAAGCTAAATCATGTGTTCCTCTTGGATTTGAAGCTAACTCGTTTGTTTCGCATGCAGTCGAAGCTAAATCATGTTTATCACATGTATCTGAATCTAAATGATCTGTTTCTCTAGAATATGAAGCTATGATGCTAAACCATGGGATTCGCATAAATTTGAGGCTAGATCATGTGTTTCGCATGGATTTGAAGCTAACTCGTTTGTTTCGCATGCAGTTGAAGCTAAATCATCTATATTACAAGTATTTGAAGCTAAACCATTTGTTTCGCATGGATTTGAAGATTACCCTCCCACTTCGCATTGATTTGAAGCTAACTCGTTTGTTTCGCATGCAGTTGAAGCTAAATCATGTATATCACAAGTATTTGAAGATAAACCGTTCAATTGACATGGATTTGAAGATATGCCTTCAATATCGCATTGATTTGAAGCTAAATCATATGTTTCGCATGGATTTGAAGCTAACTCGTTTGTTTCGCATGCAGTTGAAACTAAATCATGTATATCGCAATATTTGAAGCTAAACCGTTTGATTGGCTTGGATTTGAAGCTAAGCATTCTACATCGCATTGAGTTGAAGCTAACTAGTTTGTTTCGCATGCAGTTGAAGTTAAATCATGTATATCACAACTATTTGAAGCTAAATCACTTGTTTCGCATTGATTTGAAGATAAACCTCCCACTTCGCATTGATTTGAAGCTAACTCGTTTGTTTCGCATGCAATTGTAGCAAAATCATGTATATCACAAGTATTTGAAGCTAAACCATTTGATTCGCATGGATTTGAAGCTAAGCCTTCTGCTTCGCATTGATTTGAAGCTAACTCGTTTGTTTCGCATGCAGTTGAAGCTAAATCATGTATATCACAAGTACTTGAAGCTAAACCATTGGATTCGCATGGATTTGAAGCTAAGCCTTCTACTTCGCATTGATTTGAAGGTAAATCATATGTTTCGCATGGATTTGAAGCTAACTCGTTTGTTTCTCACGCAATTGAAGCTAAATCATGTATATCAGAAGTATTTGAAGCTAAACCATTTGATTCGCATGGATTTGAAGCTCTGCCTTCTACTTCGCATTGATTTGAAGCGAAATCATATGTTACGCATGGATTTGAAGCTAACTCGTTTGTTTCGCATGCAGTTGAAGCTAAATCATTTATATCACAACTATTTGAAGCTAAATCACTTGTTTCGCATTGATTTGAAGATAAACCTCCCTCTTCGCATTGATTTGAAGCTAACTCGTTTGTTTCGCATGCAATTGAAGCAAAATCATGTATATCACAAGTATTTGAAGCTAAACCATTTGATTCGCATGGATTTGAAGCTAAGCCTTCTATTTCGCATTGACTTGAAGCTAACTCGTTTGTTTGTCATGCAGCTGAAGCTAAATCATGTATGTCACAAGTATTTGAAGATAAACCGTTCGATTGACATGGATATGAAGCCATGCCTTCAATATCGCTTTGATTTGACACCTGAATCATGTGTTTCGCTTGTAGTTGAAGCTAACTCGTTTGTTTCTCACGCAATTGAAGCTAAATCATGTATATCAGAAGTATTTGAAGCTAAATCACTTGTTTCGCATTGATTTGAAGCTAACTCGTTTGTTTCGCATGCAGTTGAAACTAAATCATGTATATCGCAAGTATCTGAATCTAAATGATCTGTTTCTCTAGAATATGAAGCTATGATGCTAAACCATTTGATTCACATAAATTTGAGGCTAGATCATGTGTTTCGCATGGATTTGAAGCTAACTCGTTTGTTTCGCATGCAGTTGAAGCTAAATCATCTATATTACAAGTATTTGTAGCTAAACCATTTGTGTCGCATGGATTTGAAGATAAACCTCCCACTTCGCATTGATTTGAAGCTAACTCGTTTGTTTCGCATGCAGTTGAAGCTAAATCATGTATATCACAAGTATTTGAAGATGAACCGTTCAATTGACATGGATTTGAAGCTATGCCTTCAATATCGCATTGATTTGAAACCTGAATCATGTGTTTCGCTTGTAGTTGAAGCTATCTCGTTTGTTTCTCACGAAATTGAAGCTAAATCATGTATATCACAAGTATTTGAAGCTAAACCATTGGATTCGCATGGATTTGAAGCTAAGCCTTCTACTTCGCATTGATTTGAAGGTAAATCATATGTTTCGCATGGATTTGAAGCTAACTCGTTTGTTTCGCATGCCGTTGAAGCTAAATCATGTATATCACAAGTATTTCTATCCAAACCATTTGTTTCGCATGGATTTGAAGCTAAACCTTCTACTTCGCATTGATTTGAAGCTAAATCATGTTTGTCACATGTATCTGAATCTAAATGATCTGTTTCTCTAGAATATGAAGCTATGATGCTAAACCATTTGATTCGCATAAATTTGAGGCTAGATCATGTGTTTCGCATGGATTTGAAGCTAACTCGTTTGTTTCGCATGCAGTTGAAGCTAAATCATCTATATTACAAGTATTTGAAGCTAAACCATTTGTTTCGCATGGATTTGAAGATAAACCTCCCACTTCGCATTGATTTGAAGCTAAATCATATGTTTCGCATGGATTTGAAACTAACTCGTTTGTTTCGCATGCAGTTGAAACTAAATCATGTATATCGCAAGTATTTGAAGCTAAACCGTATGATTGTCATGGATTTGAATATAAGCATTCTACTTCGCATTAAGTTGAAGCTAACTAGTTTGTTTCGCATGCAGTTGAAGCTAAATCATGTATATCACAACTATTTGAAGCTAAATCACTTGTTTCGCATTGATTTGAAGATAAACCTCCCACTTCGCATTGATTTGAAGCTAACTCGTTTGTTTCGCATGCAGTTGAAGCTAAATCATGTTTATCACAAGTATCTGAATCTAAACCATCTGTTTCGCATGAATATTATGTTAAACCATGTGTTTCGCCTGAATTTGATGCTAAATCATGTGTTTCACTTGGATTTGAAGCTAACTCGTTTGTTTCGCATGCAGTTGAAGCTAAATCATCTATATTACAAGTATTTGAAGCTAAACCATTTGTTTCGCATGGATTTGAAGATAAACCTCCCACTTCGCATTGATTTGAAGCTAACTCGTTTGTTTCACATGCAATTGAAGCAAAATCATGTATATCACAAGTATTTGAAGCTAAACCATTTGATTCGCATGGATTTGAAGATAAACCTCCCACTTCGCATTGATTTGAAGCTAACTCGTTTGTTTCGCATGCAGTTGAAGCTAAATCATGTATATCACAAGTATTTGAAGATAAACCGTTCGATTGACATGGATATGAAGCCATGCCTTCAATATCGCTTTGATTTGAAACCTGAATCATGTGTTTCGCTTGTAGTTGAAGCTAACTCGTTTGTTTCTCACGCAATTGAAGCTAAATCATGTATATCACAAGTATTTGAAGCTAAACCATTGGATTCGCATGGATTTGAAGCTAAGCCTACTACTTCGCATTGATTTGAAGGTAAATCATATGTTTCGCATGGATTTGAAGCTAACTCGTTTGTTTCTCACGCAATTGAAGCTAAATCATGTATATCAGAAGTATTTGAAGCTAAACCATTTGATTCGCATGGATTTGAAGCTCAGCCTTCTACTTCGCATTGATTTGAAGCTAAATCATATGTTTCGCATGGAATTGAAGCTAACTCGTTTGTTTCGCATGCAGTTGAAACTAAATCATGTATATCGCAAGTATTTGAAGCTAAACCGTTTGATTGGCATGGATTTGAACCTAAGCATTCTACATCGCATTGAGTTGAAGCTAACTAGTTTGTTTCGCATGCAGTTGAAGCTAAATCATGTATATCACAACTATTTGAAGCTAAATCACTTGTTTCGCATTGATTTGAAGTTAAACCTCCCACTTCGCATTGATTTGAAGCTAACTCGTTTGTTTCGCATGCAATTGAAGCAAAATCATGTATATCACAAGTATTTGAAGCTAAACCATTTGATTCGCATGGATTTGAAGCTAAGCCTTCTACTTCGCATTGATTTGAAGCTAACTCGTTTGTTTCGCATGCAGTTGAAACTAAATCACGTATATCGCAAGTATTTCAAGCTAAACCGTTTGATTGTCATGGATTTGAAGCTAAGCATTCTACTTCGCATTGAGTTGAAGCTAACTAGTTTGTTTCGCATGCAGTTGAAGCTATATCATGTTTATCACAAGTATGTGAAGCTAAACCATTTGATTCGCATGGATTTGAAGCTAAGCCTTCTACTTCGCATTGATTTGAAGCTAACTCGTTTGTTTCGCATGCAGTTGAAGCTAAATCATGTATATCACAAGTATCTGAAGATAAACCGTTCGATTGACATGGATATGAAGCCATGCCTTCAATATCGCTTTGATTTGAAACCTGAATCATGTGTTTCGCTTGTAGTTGAAGCTAACTCGTTTGTTTCTCACGCAATTGAAGCTAAATCATGTATATCAGAAGTATTTGAAGCTAAACCATTTGATTCGCATGGATTTGAAGCTCAGCCTTCTACTTCGCATAAATTTGAGGCTAGATCATGTGTTTCGCATGGATTTGAAGCTAACTCGTTTGTTTCGCATGCAGTTGAAGCTAAATCATCTATATTACAAGTATTTGAAGCTAAACCATTTGTTTCGCATGGATTTGAAGATAAACCTCCCACTTCGCATTGATTTGAAGCTAACTCGTTTGTTTCGCATGCAGTTGAAGCTAAATCATGTATATCACAAGTATTTGAAGACAAACCGTTCAATTGACATGGATTTGAAGCTATGCCTTCAATATCGCATTGATTTGAAACCTGAATCATGTGTTTCGCTTGTAGTTGAAGCTAACTCGTTTGTTTCTCACGCAATTGAAGCTAAATCATGTATATCGCAAGTATTTGAAGCTAAACCATTGGATTCGCATGGATTTGAAGCTAAGCCTTCTACTTCACATTGATTTGAAGGTAAATCATATGTTTCGCATGGATTTGAAGCTAACTCGTTTGTTTCGCATGCAGTTGAAACTAAATCATGTATATCACAAGTATTTGAAGCTAAACCATTTAATTCGCATGGATTTGAAGCTCAGCCTTCTACTTCGCATTGATTTGAAGCTAAATCATATGTTACGCATGGATTTGAAGCAAACTCGTTTGTTTCGCATGCAGTTGAAACTAAATCATGTATATCGCAAGTATTTGAGGCTAAACCGTTTGATTGGCATGGATTTGAAGCTAAGCATTCTACATCGCATTGAGTTGAAGCTAATTAGTTTGTTTCGCATGCAGTTGAAGCTAAATCATTTATATCACAACTATTTGAAGCTAAATCACTTGTTTCGCATTGATTTGAAAATAAACCTCCCACTTCTCATTGATTTGAAGCTAACTCGTTTGTTTCGCATGCAATTGAAGCAAAATCATGTATATCACAAGTATTTGAAGCTAAACCATTTGATTCGCATGGATTTGAAGCTAAGCCTTCTACTTCGCATTGATTTGTAGCTAACTCGTTTGTTTCGCATGCAGTTGAAGCTAAATCATGTATATCACAAGTATTTGAAGATAAACCGTTCGATTGACATGGATATGAAGCCATGCCTTCAATATCGCTTTGATTAGAAACCTGAATCATGTGTTTCGCTTGTAGTTGAAGCTAACTCGTTTGTTTCTCACGCAATTGAAGCTAAATCATGTATATCAGAAGTATTTGAAGCCATTTGATTCGCATGGATTTGAAGCTCAGCCTTCTACTTCGCATTGATTTGAAGCTAAATCATATGTTTCGCATGGATTTGAAGCTAACTCGTTTGTTTCGCATGCAGTTGAAACTAAATCATGTATATCACAAGTATTTGAAGCTAAACCATTGGATTCGCATCGATTTGAAGCTAAGCCTTTTACTTCGCATTGATTTGAAGGTAAATCATATGTTTCGCATGGATTTGAAGCTAACTCGTTTGTTTCGCATGCAGTTGAAACTAAATCATGTATATCACAAGTATTTGAAGCTAAACCATTTAATTCGCATGGATTTGAAGCTCAGCCTTCTACTTCGCATTGATTTGAAGCTAAATCATATGTTACGCATGGATTTGAAGCAAACTCGTTTGTTTCGCATGCAGTTGAAACTAAATCATGTATATCGCAAGTATTTGAAGCTAAACCGTTTGATTGGCATGGATTTGAAGCTAAGCATTCTACATCGCATTGAGTTGAAGCTAATTAGTTTGTTTCGCATGCAGTTGAAGCTAAATCATTTATATCACAACTATTTGAAGCTAAATCACTTGTTTCGCATTGATTTGAAAATAAACCTCCCACTTCTCATTGATTTGAAGCTAACTCGTTTGTTTCGCATGCAATTGAAGCAAAATCATGTATATCACAAGTATTTGAAGCTAAACCATTTGATTCGCATGGATTTGAAGCTAAGCCTTCTACTTCGCATTGATTTGAAGCTAACTCGTTTGTTTCGCATGCAGTTGAAGCTAAATCATGTATATCACAAGTATCTGAAGATAAACCGTTCGATTGACATGGATATGAAGCCATGCCTTCAATATCGCTTTGATTAGAAACCTGAATCATGTGTTCCGCTTGTAGTTGAAGCTAACTCGTTTGTTTCTCACGCAATTGAAGCTAAATCATGTATATCAGAAGTATTTGAAGCCATTTGATTCGCATGGATTTGAAGCTCAGCCTTCTACTTCGCATTGATTTGAAGCTAAATCATATGTTTCGCATGGATTTGAAGCTAACTCGTTTGTTTCGCATGCAGTTGAAACTAAATCATGTATATCACAAGTATTTGAAGCTAAACCATTTAATTCGCATGGATTTGAAGCCCAGCCTTCTACTTCGCATTGATTTGAAGCTAAATCATATGTTACGCATGGATTTGAAGCTAACTCGTTTGTTTCGCATGCAATTGAAGCAAAATCATGTATATCACAAGTATTTGAAGCTAAACCATTTGATTCGTATGGATTTGAAGCTAAGCCTTCTACTTCGCATTGATTTGAAACTAACTCGTTTGTTTCGCATGCAGTTGAAGCTAAATCATGTATATCACAAGTATCTGAAGATAAACCGTTCGATTGACATGGATATGAAGCCATGCCTTCAATATCGCTTTGATTTGAAACCTGAATCATGTGTTTCGCTTGTAGTTGAAGCTAACTCGTTTGTTTCTCACGCAATTGAAGCTAAATCATGTATATCAGAAGTATTTGAAGCTAAACCATTTGATTCGAATGGATTTAAAGCTCAGCCTTCTACTTCGCATTGATTTGAAGCTAAATCATATGTTTCGCATGGATTTGAAGCTAACTCGTTTGTTTCGCATGCAGTTGAAACTAAATCATGTATATCGCAAGTATTTGAAGCTAAATCACTTGTTTCGCATTGATTTGAAGATAAACCTCCCACTTCGCATTGATTTGAAGCTAACTCGTTTGTTTCGCATGCAATTGAAGCAAAATCATGTTTATCACAAGTATTTGAAGCTAAACCACTTGCTTCGCATGGGTTTGAAGATAAGTCTTCTACTTCGCATTGATTTGAAGCTAACTCGATAGTTTCGCAAGCAGTTGAAACTAAATCATGTATATTACAAGTATATGAAGCTAAAGATTTTGTTTCGCATGGATTTGAAGCTAAGCCTTCTACTTCGCATTGATTTGAAGATAAACCATTTACTTCGCATTGATTTGAAGCTAACTCGTTTGTTTCGCATGCAGTTGAAGCTAAATCATGTTTATCACAAGTATCTGAATCTAAACCATTTGATTCGCATGGATTTGATGCTAAGCCTTCTAGTTCGCATTGATTTGAAGCTAAATCATGTGTTTCTCTTGGATTTGAAGCTAACTCGTTTGTTTCGCATGCCGTTGAAGCTAAATCATGTATATCACAAGTATTTCAATCTAAAGCATTTGTTTCGCATGGATTTGAAGCTAAACGTTCTACTTCGCATTGATTTGAAGCTAAATCATGTGTTTCTCTTCGATTTGAAGCTACCTCGTTTCTTTCGCATGCAGTTGAAGCTAAATCATGTTTGTCACATGTATCTGAATCTAAATGATCTGTTTCTCTAGAACATGAAGCTATGATGCTATACCATTTGATTCGCATAAATTTGAGGCTAGATCATGTGTTTCGCATGGATTTGAAGCTAACTCGTTTGTTTCTCACGCAATTGAAGCTAAATCATGTATATCAGAAGTATTTGAAGCTAAACCATTTGATTCGCATGGATTTGAAGCTCAGCCTTCTACTTCGCATTGATTTGAAGCTAAATCATATGTTTCGCATGGATTTGAAGCTAACTCGTTTGTTTCGCATGCAGTTGAAACTAAATCATGTATATCGCAAGTATTTGAAGCTAAATCACTTGTTTCGCATTGATTTGAAGATAAACCTCCCACTTCGCATTGATTTGAAGCTAACTCGTTTGTTTCGCATGCAATTGAAGCAAAATCATGTTTATCACAAGTATTTGAAGCTAAACCACTTGCTTCGCATGGGTTTGAAGATAAGTCTTCTACTTCGCATTGATTTGAAGCTAACTCGATAGTTTCGCAAGCAGTTGAAACTAAATCATGTATATCGCATGTATTTGAAGCTAAACCGTTTGATTGGCATGGATTTGAAGCTAAGCATTCTACATCGCATTGAGTTGAAGCTAACTAGTTTGTTTCGCATGCAATTGAAGCTAAATCATTTATATCACAACTATTTGAAGCTAAATCACTTGTTTCGCATTGGTTTGAAGATAAACCTCCCACTTCGCATTGATTTGAAGCTAACTCGTTTGTTTCGCATGCAATTGAAGCAAAATCATGTATATCACAAGTATTTGAAGCTAAACCATTTGATTCGTATGGATTTGAAGCTAAGCCTTCTACTTCGCATTGATTTGAAGCTAACTCGTTTGTTTCGCATGCAGTTGAAGCTAAATCATGTATATCACAAGTATCTGAAGATAAACCGTTCGATTGACATGGATATGAAGCCATGCCTTCAATATCGCTTTGATTTGAAACCTGAATCATGTGTTTCGCTTGTAGTTGAAGCTAACTCGTTTGTTTCTCACGCAATTGAAGCTAAATCATGTATATCAGAAGTATTTGAAGCTAAACCATTTGATTCGCATGGATTTGAAGCTCAGCCTTCTACTTCGCATAAATTTGAGGCTAGATCATGTGTTTCGCATGGATTTGAAGCTAACTCGTTTGTTTCGCATGCAGTTGAAGCTAAATCATCTATATTACAAGTATTTGAAGCTAAACCATTTGTTTCGCATGGATTTGAAGATAAACCTCCCACTTCGCATTGATTTGAAGCTAACTCGTTTGTTTCGCATGCAGTTGAAGCTAAATCATGTATATCACAAGTATTTGAAGACAAACCGTTCAATAGACATGGATTTGAAACTATGCCTTCAATATCGCATTGATTTGAAACCTGAATCATGTGTTTCGCTTGTAGTTGAAGCTAACTCGTTTGTTTCTCACGCAATTGAAGCTAAATCATGTATATCGCAAGTATTTGAAGCTAAACCATTGGATTCGCATGGATTTGAAGCTAAGCCTTCTACTTCACATTGATTTGAAGGTAAATCATATGTTTCGCATGGATTTGAAGCTAACTCGTTTGTTTCGCATGCAGTTGAAACTAAATCATGTATATCACAAGTATTTGAAGCTAAACCATTTAATTCGCATGGATTTGAAGCTCAGCCTTCTACTTCGCATTGATTTGAAGCTAAATCATATGTTACGCATGGATTTGAAGCAAACTCGTTTGTTTCGCATGCAGTCGAAACTAAATCATGTATATCGCAAGTATTTGAGGCTAAACCGTTTGATTGGCATGGATTTGAAGCTAAGCATTCTACATCGCATTGAGTTGAAGCTAATTAGTTTGTTTCGCATGCAGTTGAAGCTAAATCATTTATATCACAACTATTTGAAGCTAAATCACTTGTTTCGCATTGATTTGAAAATAAACCTCCCACTTCTCATTGATTTGAAGCTAACTCGTTTGTTTCGCATGCAGTTGAAGCTAAATCATGTATATCACAAGTATTTGAAGATAAACCGTTCGATTGACATGGATATGAAGCCATGCCTTCAATATCGCTTTGATTAGAAACCTGAATCATGTGTTTCGCTTGTAGTTGAAGCTAACTCGTTAGTTTCTCACGCAATTGAAGCTAAATCATGTATATCAGAAGTATTTGAAGCCATTTGATTCGCATGGATTTGAAGCTCAGCCTTCTACTTCGCATTGATTTGAAGCTAAATCATATGTTTCGCATGGATTTGAAGCTAACTCGTTTGTTTCGCATGCAGTTGAAACTAAATCATGTATATCACAAGTATTTGAAGCTAAACCATTGGATTCGCATGGATTTGAAGCTAAGCCTTCTACTTCGCATTGATTTGAAGGTAAATCATATGTTTCGCATGGATTTGAAGCTAACTCGTTTGTTTCGCATGCAGTTGAAACTAAATCATGTATATCACAAGTATTTGAAGCTAAACCATTTAATTCGCATGGATTTGAAGCTCAGCCTTCTACTTCGCATTGATTTGAAGCTAAATCATATGTTACGCATGGATTTGAAGCAAACTCGTTTGTTTCGCATGCAGTTGAAACTAAATCATGTATATCGCAAGTATTTGAAGCTAAACCGTTTGATTGGCATGGATTTGAAGCTAAGCATTCTACATCGCATTGAGTTGAAGCTAATTAGTTTGTTTCGCATGCAGTTGAAGCTAAATCATTTATATCACAACTATTTGAAGCTAAATCACTTGTTTCGCATTGATTTGAAAATAAACCTCCCACTTCTCATTGATTTGAAGCTAACTCGTTTGTTTCGCATGCAATTGAAGCAAAATCATGTATATCACAAGTATTTGAAGCTAAACCATTTGATTCGCATGGATTTGAAGCTAAGCCTTCTACTTCGCATTGATTTGAAGCTAACTCGTTTGTTTCGCATGCAGTTGAAGCTAAATCATGTATATCACAAGTATTTGAAGATAAACCGTTCGATTGACATGGATATGAAGCCATGCCTTCAATATCGCTTTGATTAGAAACCTGAATCATGTGTTTCGCTTGTAGTTGAAGCTAACTCGTTTGTTTCTCACGCAATTGAAGCTAAATCATGTATATCAGAAGTATTTGAAGCCATTTGATTCGCATGGATTTGAAGCTCAGCCTTCTACTTCGCATTGATTTGAAGCTAAATCATATGTTTCGCATGGATTTGAAGCTAACTCGTTTGTTTCGCATGCAGTTGAAACTAAATCATGTATATCACAAGTATTTGAAGCTAAACCATTGGATTCGCATGGATTTGAAGCTAAGCCTTCTACTTCGCATTGATTTGAAGGTAAATCATATGTTTCGCATGGATTTGAAGCTAACTCGTTTGTTTCGCATGCAGTTGAAACTAAATCATGTATATCACAAGTATTTGAAGCTAAACCATTTAATTCGGATGGATTTGAAGCCCAGCCTTCTACTTCGCATTGATTTGAAGCTAAATCATATGTTACGCATGGATTTGAAGCTAACTCGATTGTTTCGCAAGCAGTTGAAACTAAATCATGTATATCGCATGTATTTGAAGCTAAACCGTTTGATTGGCATGGATTTGAAGCTAAGCATTCTACATCGCATTGAGTTGAAGCTAACTAGTTTGTTTCGCATGCAATTGAAGCTAAATCATTTATATCACAACTATTTGAAGCTAAATCACTTGTTTCGCATTGATTTGAAGATAAACCTCCCATTTCGCATTGATTTGAAGCTAACTCGTTTGTTTCGCATGCAATTGAAGCAAAATCATGTATATCACAAGTATTTGAAGCTAAACCATTTGATTCGTATGGATTTGAAGCTAAGCCTTCTACTTCGCATTGATTTGAAGCTAACTCGTTTGTTTCGCATGCAGTTGAAGCTAAATCATGTATATCACAAGTATCTGAAGATAAACCGTTCGATTGACATGGATATGAAGCCATGCCTTCAATATCGCTTTGATTTGAAACCTGAATCATGTGTTTCGCTTGTAGTTGAAGCTAACTCGTTTGTTTCTCACGCAATTGAAGCTAAATCATGTATATCAGAAGTATTTGAAGCTAAACCATTTGATTCGAATGGATTTGAAGCTCAGCCTTCTACTTCGCATTGATTTGAAGCTAAATCATATGTTTCGCATGGATTTGAAGCTAACTCGTTTGTTTCGCATGCAGTTGAAACTAAATCATGTATATCGCAAGTATTTGAAGCTAAATCACTTGTTTCGCATTGATTTGAAGATAAACCTCCCACTTCGCATTGATTTGAAGCTAACTCGTTTGTTTCGCATGCAATTGAAGCAAAATCATGTTTATCACAAGTATTTGAAGCTAAACCACTTGCTTCGCATGGGTTTGAAGATAAGTCTTCTACTTCGCATTGATTTGAAGCTAACTCGATAGTTTCGCAAGCAGTTGAAACTAAATCATGTATATTACAAGTATATGAAGCTAAACCATTGGATTCGCATGGATTTGAAGCTCAGCCTTCTACTTCGCATTGATTTGAAGGTAAATCATATGTTTCGCATGGATTTGAAGCTAAGTCGTTTGTTTCGCATGCAGTTGAAACTAAATCATGTATATCACAAGTATTTGAAGCTAAACCATTTAATTAGCATGGATTTGAAGCCCAGCCTTTTACTTCGCATTGATTTGAAGCTAAATCATATGTTACGTATGGATTTGAAGCTAACTCGTTTGTTTCGCAAGCAGTTGAAACTAAATCATGTATATCGCATGTATTTGAAGCTAAACCGTTTGATTGGCATGGATTTGAAGCTAAGCATTCTACATCGCATTGAGTTGAAGCTAACTAGTTTGTTTCGCATGCAATTGAAGCTAAATCATTTATATCACAACTATTTGAAGCTAAATCACTTGTTTCGCATTGATTTGAAGATAAACCTCCCACTTCGCATTGATTTGAAGCTAACTCGTTTGTTTCGCATGCAATTGAAGCAAAATCATGTATATCACAAGTATTTGAAGCTAAACCATTTGATTCGTATGGATTTGAAGCTAAGCCTTCTACTTCGCATTGATTTGAAGCTAACTCGTTTGTTTCGCATGCAGTTGAAGCTAAATCATGTATATCACAAGTATCTGAAGATAAACCGTTCGATTGACATGGATATGAAGCCATGCCTTCAATATCGCTTTGATTTGAAACCTGAATCATGTGTTTCGCTTGTAGTTGAAGCTAACTCGTTTGTTTCTCACGTAATTGAAGCTAAATCATGTATATCAGAAGTATTTGAAGCTAAACCATTTGATTCGCATGGATTTGAAACTCAGCCTTCTACTTCGCATTGATTTGAAGCTAAATCATATGTTTCGCATGGATTTGAAGCTAACTCGTTTGTTTCGCATGCAGTTGAAACTAAATCATGTATATCGCAAGTATTTGAAGCTAAATCACTTGTTTCGCATTGTTTTGAAGATAAACCTCCCACTTCGCATTGATTTGAAGCTAACTCATTTGTTTCCCATGCAATTGAAGCAAAATCATGTTTATCACAAGTATTTGAAGTTAAACCACTTGCTTCGCATGGGTTTGAATATAAGTCTTCTACTTCGCTTTGATTTGAACCTAACTCGATAGTTTCGCATGCAGTTGAAACTAGATCATGTATATTACAAGTATATGAAGCTAAAGATTTTGTTTCGCATGGATTTGATGCTAAGCCTTCTACTTCGCATTGATTTGAAGATAAACCATTTACTTCGCATTGATTTGAAGTTAACTCGTTTGTTTCGCATGCAGTTGAAGCTAAATCATGTTTATCACAAGTATCTGAATCTAAACCATTTGATTCGCATGGATTTGATGCTAAGCCTTCTAGTTCGCATTGATTTGAAGCTAAATCATGTGTTTCTCTTGGATTTGAAGCTAACTCGATTGTTTCGCATGCCGTTGAAGCTAAATCATGTATATCACAAGTATTTCAATCTAAACCATTTGTTTCGCATGGATTTGAAGCTAAACCTTCTACTTCGCATTGATTTGAAGCTAAATCATGTGTTTCTCTTCGATTTGAAGCTAACTCGTTTGTTTCGCATGCAGTTGAAGCTAAATCATGTTTGTCACATGTATCTGAATCTAAATGATCTGTTTCTCTAGAATATGAAGCTATGATGCTATACCATTTGATTCGCATAAATTTGAGGCTAGATCATGTGTTTCGCATGGATTTGAAGCTAACTCGTTTGTTTCGCATGCAGTTGAAGCTAAATCATCTATATTACAAGTATATGAAGCTAAACCATTTGTTTCGCATGGATTTGAAGATAAACCTCCCACTTCGCATTGATTTGAAGCTAGCTCGTTTGTTTCGCATGCAGTTGAAGCTAAATCATTTATATCACAACTATTTGAAGCTAAATCACTTGTTTCGCATTGATTTGAAGATAAACCTCCCACTTCGCATTGATTTGAAGCTAACTCGTTTGTTTCGCATGCAATTGAAGCAAAATCATGTATATCACAAGTATTTGAAGCTAAACCATTTGATTCGTATGGATTTGAAGCTAAGCCTTCTACTTCGCATTGATTTGAAGCTAACTCGTTTGTTTCGCATGCAGTTGAAGCTAAATCATGTATATCACAAGTATCTGAAGATAAACCGTTCGATTGACATGGATATGAAGCCATGCCTTCAATATCGCTTTGATTTGAAACCTGAATCATGTGTTTCGCTTGTAGTTGAAGCTAACTCGTTTGTTTCTCACGCAATTGAAGCTAAATCATGTATATCAGAAGTATTTGAAGCTAAACCATTTGATTCGCATGGATTTGAAACTCAGCCTTCTACTTCGCATTGATTTGAAGCTAAATCATATGTTTCGCATGGATTTGAAGCTAACTCGTTTGTTTCGCATGCAGTTGAAACTAAATCATGTAATATCGCAAGTATTTGAAGCTAAATCACTTGTTTCGCATTGATTTGAAGATAAACCTCCCACTTCGCATTGATTTGAAGCTAACTCGTTTGTTTCGCATACAATTGAAGCAAAATCATGTTTATCACAAGTATTTGAAGTTAAACCACTTGCTTCGCATGGGTTTGAAGATAAGTCTTCTACTTCGCATTGATTTGAACCTAACTCGATAGTTTCGCATGCAGTTGAAACTAAATCATGTATATTACAAGTATATGAAGCTAAAGATTTTGTTTCGCATGGATTTGATGCTAAGCCTTCTACTTCGCATTGCTTTGAAGATAAACCATTTACTTCGCATTGATTTGAAGCTAACTCGTTTGTTTCGCATGCAGTTGAAGCTAAATCATGTTTATCACAAGTATCTGAATCTAAACCATTTGATTCGCATGGATTTGATGCTAAGCCTTCTAGTTCGCATTGATTTGAAGCTAAATCATGTGTTTCTCTTGGATTTGAAGCTAACTCGATTGTTTCGCATGCCGTTGAAGCTAAATCATGTATATCACAAGTATTTCAATCTAAACCATTTGTTTCGCATGGATTTGAAGCTAAACCTTCTACTTCGCATTGATTTGAAGCTAAATCATGTGTTTCTCTTCGATATGAAGCTAACTCGTTTGTTTCGCATGCAGTTGAAGCTAAATCATGTTTGTCACATGTATCTGAATCTAAATGATCTGTTTCTCTAGAATATGAAGCTATGATGCTATACCATTTGATTCGCATAAATTTGAGGCTAGATCATGTGTTTCGCATGGATTTGAAGCTAACTCGTTTGTTTCGCATGCAGTTGAAGCTAAATCATCTATATTACAAGTATTTGAAGCTAAACCATTTGTTTCGCATGGATTTGAAGATAAACCTCCCACTTCGCATTGATTTGAAGCCAACTCGTTTGTTTCGCATGCAGTTGAAGCTAAATCATGTATATCATAAGTATTTGAAGACAAACCTTTCAATTGACATGGATTTGAAGCTATGCCTTCAATATCGCATTGATTTGAAACCTGAATCATGTGTGTCGCTTGTAGTTCAAGCTAACTCGTTTGTTTCTCACGCAATTGAAGCTAAATCATGTATATCACAAGTATTTGAAGCTAAACCATTGGATTCGCATGGATTTGAAGCTAAGCCTTCTACTTCGCATTGATTTGAAGGTAAATCATATGTTTCGAATGGATTTGAAGCTAACTCGTTTGTTTCGCATGCAGTTGAAACTAAATCATGTATATCACAAGTATTTGAAGCTAAACCATTTAATTCGCATGGATTTGAAGCCCAGCCTTCTACTTCGCATTGATTTGAAGCTAAATCATATGTTACGTATGGATTTGAAGCTAACTCGTTTGTTTCGCAAGCAGTTGAAACTAAATCATGTATATCGCATGTATTTGAAGCTAAACCGTTTGATTGGCATGGATTTGAAGCTAAACATTCTACATCGCATTGAGTTGAAGCTAACTAGTTTGTTTCGCATGCAATTGAAGCTAAATCATTTATATCACAACTATTTGAAGCTAAATCACTTGTTTCGCATTGATTTGAAGATAAACCTCCCACTTCGCATTGATTTGAAGCTAACTCGTTTGTTTCGCATGCAATTGAAGCAAAATCATGTATATCACAAGTATTTGAAGCTAAACCATTTGATTCGTATGGATTTGAAGCTAAGCCTTCTACTTCGCATTGATTTGAAGCTAACTCGTTTGTTTCGCATGCAGTTGAAGCTAAATCATGTATATCACAAGTATCTGAAGATAAACCGTTCGATTGACATGGATATGAAGCCATGCCTTCAATATCGCTTTGATTTGAAACCTGAATCATGTGTTTCGCTTGTAGTTGAAGCTAACTCGTTTGTTTCTCACGCAATTGAAGCTAAATCATGTATATCAGAAGTATTTGAAGCTAAACCATTTGATTCGCATGGATTTGAAACTCAGCCTGCTACTTCGCATAGATTTGAAGCTAAATCATATGTTTCGCATGGATTTGAAGCTAACTCGTTTGTTTCGCATGCAGTTGAAACTAAATCATGTATATCGCAAGTATTTGAAGCTAAATCACTTGTTTCGCATTGATTTGAAGATAAACCTCCCACTTCGCATTGATTTGAAGCTAACTCGTTTGTTTCCCATGCAATTGAAGCAAAATCATGTTTATCACAAGTATTTGAAGTTAAACCACTTGCTTCGCATGGGTTTGAAGATAAGTCTTCTACTTCGCTTTGATTTGAACCTAACTCGATAGTTTCGCATGCAGTTGAAACTAGATCATGTATATTACAAGTATATGAAGCTAAAGATTTTGTTTCGCATGGATTTGATGCTAAGCCTTCTACTTCGCATTGATTTGTAGATAAACCATTTACTTCGCATTGAGTTGAAGTTAACTCGTTTGTTTCGCATGCAGTTGAAGCTAAATCATGTTTGTCACATGTATCTGAATCTAAATGATCTGTTTCTCTAGAATATGAAGCTATGATGCTATACCATTTGATTCGCATAAATTTGAGGCTAGATCATGTGTTTCGCATGGATTTGAAGCTAACTCGTTTGTTTCGCATGCAGTTGAAGCTAAATCATCTATATTACAAGTATTTGAAGCTAAACCATTTGTTTCGCATGGATTTGAAGATAAACCTCCCACTTCGCATTGATTTGAAGCTAGCTCGTTTGTTTCGCATGCAGTTGAAGCTAAATCATGTATATCACAAGTATTTGAAGGCAAACCGTTCAATTGACATGGATTTGAAGCTATGCCTTCAATATCGCATTGATTTGAAACCTGAATCATGTGTTTCGCTTGTAGTTGAAGCAAACTCGTTTGTTTCTCACGCAATTGAAGCTAAATCATGTATATCACAAGTATTTGAAGCTAAACCATTGGATTCGCATGGATTTGAAGCTAAGCCTTCTACTTCACATTGATTTGAAGGTAAATCATATGTTTCGCATGGATTTGAAGCTAACTCGTTTGTTTCGCATGCAGTCGAAGCTAAATCATGTTTGTCACATGTATCTGAATCTAAATGATCTGTTTCTCTAGAATATGAAGCTATGATGCTATACCATTTGATTCGCATAAATTTGAGGCTAGATCATGTGTTTCGCATGGATTTGAAGCTAACTCGTTTGTTTCTCACGCAATTGAAGCTAAATCATGTATATCACAAGTATTTGAAGCTAAACCATTCGATTCGCATGGATTTGAAGCTAATCCTTCTACTTCGCATTGATTTGAAGTTAAATCATGTGTTTCCCTTGAGTGTGAAGCTAAATCGCTTGTTTCTCATGCAGCTAAAGCAAAATCATGTATATCACAAGAATTTGAAGATAAACCATTTGTTTCGCATGTATTTGATCCAAAATCTTCTACTTCGCATTGATATGAAGTTAAATCATGTGTTACCCTTGGATTTAAAGCTCACTCGCTTGTTTCGCCTGCATTTGAATCTATATCACTTATATCGCAACTATAAGAAGCTAAATAATTTGTGTCGCATGGATTTGATGCTAAGCCTTCTATTTCGCATTGATTTGAAGCTAAATCATGTGTTTCCCTTGGATTTGAAGCCAACTCGTTTTTTTCGCAGGCAGTTGTAGCTAAATCATGTATATCACAAGTAGTTGAAGCTAAACCATTTGTTTCGCATGGATTTGAAGGTAAATCTTCTACTTCCCATTGATTTGAAGCTAAATCATGTGATTCGCATGGATTTGAAGCTAACTTGTGTGTTTCACCTGCATTTGAAGCTATATCACTTATATCGCAAGTATATGAAGCTAAATAATTTGTGTCGCATGGATTTGATGCTAAGCCTTATATTTCGCATTGATTTGAAGCTAAATCATGTGTTTCGCTTGGATTTGAAGCCAACTCATTTGTTTCGCATGCTGCTGAAGCAAAATCATGTATATCACAAGTATTTGAAGCAAAACCATTTGTTTCGCATGTATTTGAACCTAATTCTTCTACTTCGCATTGATTTGAAGTTAAATCATGTGTTACGCTTGGATTTGAATATCACTCGTTTGTTTCGCCTGCATTTGTGGCTACATCACTTATATCGCAAGTATATGAAGCTAAATAATTTGTGTCGCATGAATTAGATGCTAAGCCTCCTATTTCGCATTGATTTGAAGCTAAATCATGTGTTTTGCTTGGATTTGAAGCCAACTCGTTTGTTTCGCAGGCAGTTGTAGCTAAATCATGTATATCACAAGTATTTGATGCTAAACCATTTGTTTCGCATGTATTTGAAGGTAAATCTTCTACTTCCCATTGATTTGAAGTTAAATCATGTGTTAACCTTGGATTTAAAGCTCACTCGTTTGTTTCGCCTGCATTTGAATCTATATCACTTATATCGCAAGTATATGAAGCTAAATATTTTGTGTCGCATGGATTTGATGCTAAGCCTTCCATTTCGCATTTATTTGAAGCTAAATCATGTGTTTCCCTTGAGTGTGAAGCTAACTCGTTTTTTTCGCATGTAGTTGAGGCTCAATCATGTATATCACAAGTAGTTGAAGCTAAACCATTTGTTTCGCATGGATTTGAAGGTAAATCTTCTACTTCCCATTGATTTGAAGCTAAATCATGTGATTCGCATGGATTTGAAGCTAACTTGTGTGTTTCACCTGCATTTGAAGCTATATCACTTATATCGCAAGTATATGAAGCTAAATAATTTGTGTCGCATGGATTTGATGCTAAGCCTTCTTCTTCGCATTGATTTGAAGTTAAATCATGTGTTTCCCTTGAGTGTGAAGCTAAATCGCTTGTTTCTCATGCAGCTAAAGCAAAATCATGTATATCAAAAGAATTTGAAGATAAACCATGTGTTTCGCATGTATTTGAACCTAAATCTTCTACTTCGCATTGATTTGAAGTTAAATCATGTGTTACGCTTGGATTTGAATATCACTCGTTTGTTTCGCCTGCATTTGAAGCTATATCACTTATATCGCAAGTATATGAAGCTAAATAATTTGTGTCGCATGGATTTGATGCTAAGCCTTCTATTTCGCATTGATTTGGAGCTAAATCGTGTGTTTCGCTTGGATTTGAAGCCAATTCGTTTGTTTCGCAGGCAGTTGTAGCTAAATCATGTATATCACAAGTATTTGAAGCTAAACCATTTGTTTCGCATGGATTTGAAGGTAAATCTTCTACTTCCCATTGATTTGAAGTTAAATCATGTGTTGCACTTGGATTTAAAGCTCCCTCGTTTGTTTCGCCTGCATTTGAATCTATATCACTTATATCGCAAGTATATGAAGCTAAATATTTTGTGTCGCATGGATTTGATGCTAAGCCTTCTATTTCGCATTTATTTGAAGCTAAATCATGTGTTTCCCTTGAGTGTGAAGCTAACTCGTTTGTTTCGCATGCAGTTGAGGCTCAATCATGTATATCACAAGTATTTGAAGCTAAACCATTTGTTTCGCATGTATTTGAAGGTAAATCTTCTACTTCCCATTGATTTGAAGTTAAATCATGTGTTACCCTTGGATTTAAAGCTCACTCGTTTGTTTGGATTGCATTTGAAGCTATATCACTTATATCGCAAGTATAAGAAGCTAAATAATTTGTGTTGCATGGATTTGATGCTAAGCCTTCTTCTTCGCATTGATTTGAAGCTAAATCATGTGTTTCGCTTGGATTTGAAGCCAACTCGTTTGTTTCGCAGGCAGTTGTAGCTAAATCATGTATATCACTAGTAATTGAAGCTAAACCATTTGTTTCGCATGGATTTGAAGGTAAATCTTCTACTTCCCATTGATTTGAAGTTAAATCATGTGTTACGCTTGGATTTAAAGCTCACTCGTTTGTTTCGCCTGCATTTGAAGCTATATCACTTATATCGCAAGTATATGAAGCTAAATAATTTGTGTCGCATGGATTTGATGCTAAGCCTTCTATTTCGCATTGATTTGGAGCTAAATCATGTGTTTCCCTTGAGTGTGAAGCTAACTCGTTTGTTTCGCAAGCAGTTGAGGCTCAATCATGTATATCACAAGTATTTGAAGCTAAACCATTTGTTTCGCATGTATTTGAAGGTAAATCTTCTACTTCCCATTGATTTGAAGTTAAATCATGTGTTACCCTTGGATTTAAAGCTCACTCGCTTGTTTCGCCTGCATTTGAAGCTATATCACTTATATCGCAAGTATATGAAGCTAAATAATTTGTGTCGCATGGATTTGATGCTGAGCCTTCTATTTCACATTGATTTGAAGCTAAATCATGTGTTTCGCTTGGATTTGAAGCCAACTCGTTTGTTTCGCATGCAGTTGAAACTAAATCATGTATATCACAAGTATTTGAAGCTAAACCATTGGATTCGCATGGATTTGATGCTAAGCCTTCTAGTTCGCATTGATTTGAAGCTAAATCATGTGTTTATCTTGGATTTGAAGCTAACTCGTTTGTTTCGCATGCCGTTGAAGCTAAATCATGTATATCACAAGTATTTCAATCTAAACCATTTGTTCCGCATGGATTTGAAGCTAAACCTTCTACTTCGCATTGATTTGAAGCTAAATCATGTGTTTCTCTTCGATTTGAAGCTAACTCGTTTGTTTCGCATGCAGTCGAAGCTAAATCATGTTTGTCACATGTATCTGAATCTAAATGATCTGTTTCTCTAGAATATGAAGCTATGATGCTATACCATTTGATTCGCATAAATTTGAGGCTAGATCATGTGTTTCGCATGGATTTGAAGCTAACTCGTTTGTTTCGCATGCAGTTGAAGCTAAATCATCTATATAACAAGTATTTGAAGCTAAACCATTTGTTTCGCATGGATTTGAAGATAAACCTCCCACTTCGCATTGATTTGAAGCTAACTCGTTTGTTTCTCACGCAATTGAAGCTAAATCATGTATATCACAAGTATTTGAAGCTAAACCATTCGATTCGCATGGATTTGAAGCTAATCCTTCTACTTCGCATTGATTTGAAGTTAAATCATGTGTTTCCCTTGAGTGTGAAGCTAAATCGCTTGTTTCTCATGCAGCTAAAGCAAGATCATGTATATCACAAGAATTTGAAGATAAACCATTTGTTTCGCATGTATTTGATCCTAAATCTTCTACTTCGCATTGATATGAAGTTAAATCATGTGTTACCCTTGGATTTAAAGCTCACTCGCTTGTTTCGCCTGCATTTGAATCTATATCACTTATATCGCAACTATAAGAAGCTAAATAATTTGTGTCGCATGGATTTGATGCTAAGCCTTCTATTTCGCATTGATTTGAAGCTAAATCATGTGTTTCCCTTGGATTTGAAGCCAACTCGTTTGTTTCGCAGGCAGTTGTAGCTAAATCATGTATATCACAAGTAGTTGAAGCTAAACCATTTGTTTCGCATGGATTTGAAGGTAAATCTTCTACTTCCCATTGATTTGAAGCTAAATCATGTGATTCGCATGGATTTGAAGCTAACTTGTGTGTTTCACCTGCATTTGAAGCTATATCACTTATATCGCAAGTATATGAAGCTAAATAATTTGTGTCGCATGGATTTGATGCTAAGCCTTATATTTCGCATTGATTTGAAGCTAAATCATGTGTTTCGCTTGGATTTGAAGCCAACTCATTTGTTTCGCATGCTGCTGAAGCAAAATCATGTATATCACAAGTATTTGAAGCAAAACCATTTGTTTCGCATGTATTTGAACCTAATTCTTCTACTTCGCATTGATTTGAAGTTAAATCATGTGTTACGCTTGGATTTGAATATCACTCGTTTGTTTCGCCTGCATTTGTGGCTATATCACTTATATCGCAAGTATATGAAGCTAAATAATTTGTGTCGCATGAATTAGATGCTAAGCCTCCTATTTCGCATTGATTTGAAGCTAAATCATGTGTTTTGCTTGGATTTGAAGCCAACTCGTTTGTTTCGCAGGCAGTTGTAGCTAAATCATGTATATCACAAGTATTTGATGCTAAACCATTTGTTTCGCATGTATTTGAAGGTAAATCTTCTACTTCCCATTGATTTGAAGTTAAATCATGTGTTACCCTTGGATTTAAAGCTCACTCGTTTGTTTCGCCTGCATTTGAAGCTATATCACTTATATCGCATGTATATGAAGCTACATAATTTGTGTCGTATGGATTTGATGCTAAGCCTTCTATTTCGCATTTATTTGAAGCTAAATCATGTGTTTCGCTTGGATTTGAAGTCAACTCGTTTGTTTCGCATGCATTTGAGGCTAAATCACGTATATCACAAGTATTAGAAGCTTAACCATTTGTTTCGCATGTATTTGAAGGTAAATCTTCTACTTCCCATTGATTTGAAGTTAAATCATGTGTTACCCTTGGATTTAAAGCTCACTCGCTTGTTTCGCCTGAATTTGAATCTATATCACTTATATCGCAAGTATAAGAAGCTAAATAATTTGTGTTGCATGGATTTGATGCTAAGCCTTCTTCTTCGCATTGATTTGAAGTTAAATCATGTGTTTCCCTTGAGTGTGAAGCTAAATCGCTTGTTTCTCATGCAGCTAAAGCAAAATCATGTATATCAAAAGAATTTGAAGATAAACCATGTGTTTCGCATGTATTTGAACCTAAATCTTCTACTTCGCATTGATTTGAAGTTAAATCATGTGTTACGCTTGGATTTGAATATCACTCGTTTGTTTCGCCTGCATTTGAAGCTATATCACTTATATCGCAAGTATATGAAGCTAAATAATTTGTGTCGCATGGATTTGATGCTAAGCCTTCTATTTCGCATTGATTTGGAGCTAAATCGTGTGTTTCGCTTGGATTTGAAGCCAATTCGCTTGATTCGCAGGCAGTTGTAGCTAAATCATGTATATCACAAGTATTTGAAGCTAAACCATTTGTTTCGCATGGATTTGAAGGTAAATCTTCTACTTCCCATTGATTTGAAGTTAAATCATGTGTTGCGCTTGGATTTAAAGCTCCCTCGTTTGTTTCGCCTGCATTTGAATCTATATCACTTATATCGCAAGTATATGAAGCTAAATATTTTGTGTCGCATGGATTTGATGCTAAGCCTTCTATTTCGCATTTATTTGAAGCTAAATCATGTGTTTCCCTTGAGTGTGAAGCTAACTCGTTTGTTTCGCATGCAGTTGAGGCTCAATCATGTATATCACAAGTATTTGAAGCTAAACCATTTGTTTCGCATGTATTTGAAGGTAAATCTTCTACTTCCCATTGATTTGAAGTTAAATCATGTGTTACCCTTGGATTTAAAGCTCACTCACTTGTTTCGCCTGCATTTGAAGCTATATCACTTACATCGCAAGTATATGAAGCTAAATAATTTGTGTCGCATGGATTTGATGCTAAGCCTTCTATTTCACATTGATTTGAAGCTAAATCATGCGTTTCGCTTGGATTTGAAGCCAACTCGTTTGTTTCGCAGGCAGTTGTAGCTAAATCATGTATATCACAAGTAGTTGAAGCTAAACCATTTGTTTCGCATGGATTTGAAGGTAAATCTTCTACTTCCCATTGATTTGAAGCTAAATCATGTGATTCGCATGGATTTGAAGCTAACTTGTGTGTTTCACCTGCATTTGAAGCTATATCACTTATATCGCAAGTATATGAAGCTAAATAATTTGTGTCGCATGGATTTGATGCTAAGCCTTCTTCTTCGCATTGATTTGAAGTTAAATCATGTGTTTCCCTTGAGTGTGAAGCTAAATCGCTTGTTTCTCATGCAGCTAAAGCAAAATCATGTATATCAAAAGAATTTGAAGATAAACCATGTGTTTCGCATGTAATTGAACCTAAATCTTCTACTTCGCATTGATTTGAAGTTAAATCATGTGTTAGGCTTGGATTTGAATATCACTCGTTTGTTTCGCCTGCATTTGAAGCTATATCACTTATATCGCAAGTATATGACGCTAAATAATTTGTATCGCATGGATTTGATGCTAAGCCTTCTATTTCGCATTGATTTGGAGCTAAATCGTGTGTTTCGCTTGGATTTGAAGCCAATTCGTTTGTTTCGCAGGCAGTTGTAGCTAAATCATGTATATCACAAGTATTTGAAGCTAAACCATTTGTTTCGCATGGATTTGAAGGTAAATCTTCTACTTCCCATTGATTTGAAGTTAAATCATGTGTTGCGCTTGGATTTAAAGCTCCCTCGTTTGTTTCGCCTGCATTTGAATCTATATCACTTATATCGCAAGTATATGAAGCTAAATATTTTGTGTCGCATGGATTTGATGCTAAGCCTTCTATTTCGCATTTATTTGAAGCTAAATCATGTGTTTCCCTTGAGTGTGAAGCTAACTCGTTTGTTTCGCATGCAGTTGAGGCTCAATCATGTATATCACAAGTATTTGAAGCTAAACCATTTGTTTCGCATGTATTTGAAAGTAAATCTTCTACTTCCCATTGATTTGAAGATAAATCATGTGTTACCCTTGGATTTAAAGCTCACTCGCTTGTTTCGCCTGCATTTGAAGCTATATCACTTATATCGCAAGTATATGAAGCTAAATAATTTGTGTCGCATGGATTTGATGCTAAGCCTTCTATTTCGCATTGATTTGAAGCTAAATCATGTGTTTCGCTTGGATTTGAAGCCAACTCGTTTGTTTCGCAGGCAGTTGTAGCTAAATCATGTATATCACTAGTAATTGAAGCTAAACCATTTGTTTCGCATGGCTTTGAAGGTAAATCTTCTACTTCCCATTGATTTGAAGTTAAATCATGTGTTACGCTTGGATTTAAAGCTCACTCGTTTGTTTCGCCTGCATTTGAAGCTATATCACTTATATCGCAAGTATATGAAGCTAAATAATTTGTGTCGCATGGATTTGATGCTAAGCCTCCTATTTCGCATTGATTTGGAGCTAAATCATGTGTTTCCCTTGAGTGTGAAGCTAACTCGTTTGTTTCGCAAGCAGTTGAGGCTCAATCATGTATATCACAAGTATTTGAAGCTAAACCATTTGTTTCGCATGTATTTGAAGGTAAATCTTCTACTTCCCATTGATTTGAAGTTAAATCATGTGTTACCCTTGGATTTAAAGCTCACTCGCTTGTTTCGCCTGCATTTGAAGCTATATCACTTATATCGCAAGTATATGAAGCTAAATAATTTGTGTCGCATGGATTTGATGCTGAGCCTTCTATTTCGCATTGATTTGAAGCTAAATCATGTGTTTCGCTTGGATTTGAAGCTAACTCGTTTGTTTCGCATGCAGTTGAAGCTAAATCAAGTTTATCACAATTATCTGAATCTTAACCATCTGTTTCGCATGAATATTAAATTAAACCATTTGTTTCGCATGTATTTGAAGGTAAATCTTCTACTTCGCATTGATTCGAAGTTAAATCATGTGTTACGATTGGATTTAAAGCTCACTCGTTTGTTTGGATTGCATTTGAAGCTATATCACTTATATCGCAAGTATAAGAAGCTAAATAATTTGTGTTGCATGGATTTGATGCTAAGCCTTCTTCTTCGCATTGATTTGAAGCTAAATCATGTGTTTCGCTTGGATTTGAAGCCAACTCGTTTGTTTCGCAGGCAGTTGTAGCTAAATCATGTATATCACTAGTAATTGAAGCTAAACCATTTGTTTCGCATGGCTTTGAAGGTAAATCTTCTACTTCCCATTGATTTGAAGTTAAATCATGTGTTACGCTTGGATTTAAAGCCCACTCGTTTGTTTCGCCTGCATTTGAAGCTATATCATTTATATCGCAAGTATATGAAGCTAAATAATTTGTGTCGCATGGATTTGATGCTAAGCCTTCTATTTCGCATTGATTTGGAGCTAAATCATGTGTTTCCCTTGAGTGTGAAGCTAACTCGTTTGTTTCGCAAGCAGTTGAGGCTCAATCATGTATATCACAAGTATTTGAAGCTAAACCATTTGTTTCGCATGTATTTGAAGGTAAATCTTCTACTTCCCATTGATTTGAAGTTAAATCATGTGTTACCCTTGGATTTAAAGCTCACTCGCTTGTTTCGCCTGCATTTGAAGCTATATCACTTATATCGCAAGTATATGAAGCTAAATAATTTGTGTCGCATGGATTTGATGCTGAGCCTTCTATTTCACATTGATTTGAAGCTAAATCATGTGATTCGCTTGGATTTGAAGCCAACTCGTTTGTTTCGCAGGCAGTTGTAGCTAAATCATGTATATCACTAGTAATTGAAGCTAAACCATTTGTTTCGCATGGCTTTGAAGGTAAATCTTCTACTTCCCATTGATTTGAAGTTAAATCATGTGTTGCGCTTGGATTTAAAGCTCACTCGTTTGTTTCGCCTGCATTTGAATCTATATCACTTATATCGCAAGTATATGAAGCTAAATATTTTGTGTCGCATGGATTTGATGCTAAGCCTTCTATTTCGCATTTATTTGAAGCTAAATCATGTGTTTCCCTTGAGTGTGAAGCTAACTCGTTTGTTTCGCATGCAGTTGAGGCTCAATCATGTATATCACAAGTATTTGAAGCTAAACCATTTGTTTCGCATGTATTTGAAGGTAAATCTTCTACTTCGCATTGATTTGAAGTTAAATCATGTGTTATGCTTGGATTTAAAGCTCACTCGTTTGTTTCGCCTGCATTTGAAGCTATATCACTTATATCGCATGTATATGAAGCTAAATAATTTGTGTCGCATGGATTTGATGCTAAGCCTTCTTCTTCGCATTGATTTGAAGCTAAATCATGTGTTTCGCTTGGATTTGAAGCTAACTCGTTTGTTTCGCGTGCAGTTGAAGCTAAATCATGTATATCACAAGTATTTGCAGCTAAACCATTTGTTTCGCATGGATTTGAAGGTAAATCTTCTACTTCCCATTGCTTTGAAGTTAAATCATGTGTTACCCTTGGATTTAAAGCTCACTCGTTTGTTTCGCCTGCATTTGAAGCTATATCACTTATAGCGCAAGTATATGAAGTTAAATAATTTGTGTTGCATGGATTTGATGCTAAGCCTTCTTCTTCGCATTGATTTGAAGTTAAATCATGTGTTTCCCTTGAGTGTGAAGCTATATCGCTTGTTTCTCATGCAGCTAAAGCAAATTCATGTATATCACAAGTATTTGAAGATAAACCATTTGTTTCGCATGTATTTGAACCTAAATCTTCTACTTCGCATTGATATGAAGTTAAATCATGTGTTACGCTTGGATTTAAAGCTCACTCGTTTGTATTGCCTGCATTTGAAGCTATATCACTTATATCGCATGTATATGAAGCTAAATAATTTGTGTCGCATGGATTTGATACTAAGCCTTCTATTTCGCATTGATTTGAAGCTAAATCATGTGTTTCGCTTGGATTTAAAGCTAACGCGTTTGTTTCGCCTGCAGTTGAAGCTAAATCATGTATATCACAACTATTTGTAGCTAAACCATTCGTTTCGCATGGATTTGAAGGTAAATCTTCTACTTCCCATTGATTTGAAGTTAAATCATGTGTTACGCTTGGATTTAAAGCTCACTCGTTTGTTTCGCCTGCATTTGAAGCTATATCACTTACATCGCATGTATATGAAGCTAAATAATTTGTGTCGTATGGATTTGATGCTAAGCCTTCTATTTCGCATTTATTTGAAGTTCAATCATGTGTTTCGCTTGGATTTGAAGCCAACTCGTATGTTTCGCAGGCAGTTGAAGCTAAATCATGTATATCACAAGTATTTGAAGCTAAACCATTTGTTTCGCATGGATTTGAAGGTAAATCTTCTACTTCCCATTGATTTGAAGTTAAATCATGTGTTACGCTTGGATTTAACGCTCACTCGTTTGTTTCGCCTGCATTTGAAGCTAGATCACTTATATCGCAAGTATAAGAAGCTAAATAATTTGAGTTGCATGGATTTGATGCTAAGCCTTCTACTTCCCATTGATTTGAAGTTAAATCATGTGTTTCCCTTGGGTGTGAAGCTAAATCGCTTGTTTCTCATGCAGCTAAAGCAAAATCATGTATATCACAAGTATTTGAAGATAAACCATTTGTTTCGAATGTACTTGAACCTAAATCTTCTACTTCGCATTGATTTGAAGTTAAATCATGTGTTACGCTTGGATTTGAAGCTCACTCGTTTGTTTCGCAGGCAGTTGTAGATAAATCATGTATATCACAAGTATTTGAAGCTAAACCATATGTTTCGCATGGATTTGAAGGTAAATCTTCTACTTCCCATTGATTTGAAGTTAAATCATGTGTTACGATTGGATTTAAAGCTCACTCGATTGTTTCGCCTGCATTTGAAGCTATATCACGTATATCGCATGTATATGAAGCTAAATAATTTGTGTCGCATGGATTTGATGCTAAGCCTTCTTCTTCGCATTGATTTGAAGTTAAATCATGTGTTTCCCTTGAGTGTGAAGCTAAATCGCTTGTTTCTCATGCAGCTAAAGCAAAATCATGTATATCACAAGTATTTGAAGATAAACCATTTTTTTCGCATGTATTTGAACCTAAATCTTCTACTTCGCATTGATTTGAAGTTAAATCATGTGTTACGCTTGAATTTAAAGCTCACTCGTTTGTATCGCCTGCATTTGAAGCTATATCACTTATATCGCATGTATATGAAGCTAAATAATTTGTGTCGCATGGATTTGTTGCTAAGCCTTCTATTTCGCATTTATTTGAAGTTCAATCATGTGTTTCGCTTGGATTTGAAGCCAACTCGTATGTTTCGCAGGCAGTTGCAGCTAAATCATGTATATCACAAGTATTTGAAGCTAAACCATTTGTTTCGCATGGATTTGATGGTAAATCTTCTACTTCCCATTGATTTGAAGTTAAATCATGTGTTACGCTTGGATTTAAAGCTCACTCTTTTGTTTCGCCTGCATTTGAAGCTATATCACTTATATCGCAAGTATAAGAATCTAAATAATTTGTGTTGCATGGATTTGATGCTAAGCCTTCTACTTCGCATTGATTTGAAGTTAAATCATGTGTTTCCCTTGGGTGTGAAGCTAAATCGTTCGTTTCGCATGCAGATGAAGCAAAATCATGTATATCACAAGTATTTGAAGCTAAACCATTTGTTTCGCATGTATTTGAAGGTAAATCTTCTACTTCCCATTGATTTGAAGTTAAATCATGTGTTACCCTTGGAGTTAAAGCTCACTCGCTTGTTTCGCCTGCATTTGAATCTATATCACTTATATCGCAAGTATATGAAGCTAAATAATTTGTGTTGCATGGATTTGATGCTAAGCCTTCTTCTTCGCATTGATTTGAAGCTAAATCATGTGATTCGCTTGGATTTGAAGCCAACTCGTTTGTTTCGCAGGCAGTTGTAGCTAAATCATGTATATCACTAGTAATTGAAGCTAAACCATTTGTTTCGCATGGCTTTGAAGGTAAATCTTCTACTTCCCATTGATTTGAAGTTAAATCATGTGTTGCGCTTGGATTTAAAGCTCACTCGTTTGTTTCGCCTGCATTTGAATCTATATCACTTATATCGCAAGTATATGAAGCTAAATATTTTGTGTCGCATGGATTTGATGCTAAGCCTTCTATTTCGCATTTATTTGAAGCTAAATCATGTGTTTCCCTTGAGTGTGAAGCTAACTCGTTTGTTTCGCATGCAGTTGAGGCTCAATCATGTATATCACAAGTATTTGAAGCTAAACCATTTGTTTCGCATGTATTTGAAGGTAAATCTTCTACTTCGCATTGATTTGAAGTTAAATCATGTGTTATGCTTGGATTTAAAGCTCACTCGTTTGTTTCGCCTGCATTTGAAGCTATATCACTTATATCGCATGTATATGAAGCTAAATAATTTGTGTCGCATGGATTTGATGCTAAGCCTTCTTCTTCGCATTGATTTGAAGCTAAATCATGTGTTTCGCTTGGATTTGAAGCTAACTCGTTTGTTTCGCGTGCAGTTGAAGCTAAATCATGTATATCACAAGTATTTGCAGCTAAACCATTTGTTTCGCATGGATTTGAAGGTAAATCTTCTACTTCCCATTGCTTTCAAGTTAAATCATGTGTTACCCTTGGATTTAAAGCTCACTCGTTTGTTTCGCCTGCATTTGAAGCTATATCACTTATAGCGCAAGTATATGAAGTTAAATAATTTGTGTTGCATGGATTTGATGCTAAGCCTTCTTCTTCGCATTGATTTGAAGTTAAATCATGTGTTTCCCTTGAGTGTGAAGCTATATCGCTTGTTTCTCATGCAGCTAAAGCAAATTCATGTATATCACAAGTATTTGAAGATAAACCATTTGTTTCGCATGTATTTGAACCTAAATCTTCTACTTCGCATTGATATGAAGTTAAATCATGTGTTACGCTTGGATTTAAAGCTCACTCGTTTGTATTGCCTGCATTTGAAGCTATATCACTTATATCGCATGTATATGAAGCTAAATAATTTGTGTCGCATGGATTTGATACTAAGCCTTCTATTTCGCATTGATTTGAAGCTAAATCATGTGTTTCGCTTGGATTTAAAGCTAACGCGTTTGTTTCGCCTGCAGTTGAAGCTAAATCATGTATATCACAACTATTTGTAGCTAAACCATTTGTTTCGCATGGATTTGAAGGTAAATCTTCTACTTCCCATTGATTTGAAGTTAAATCATGTGTTACGCTTGGATTTAAAGCTCACTCGTTTGTTTCGCCTGCATTTGAAGCTATATCACTTACATCGCATGTATATGAAGCTAAATAATTTGTGTCGTATGGATTTGATGCTAAGCCTTCTATTTCGCATTTATTTGAAGTTCAATCATGTGTTTCGCTTGGATTTGAAGCCAACTCGTATGTTTCGCAGGCAGTTGAAGCTAAATCATGTATATCACAAGTATTTGAAGCTAAACCATTTGTTTCGCATGGATTTGAAGGTAAATCTTCTACTTCCCATTGATTTGAAGTTAAATCATGTGTTACGCTTGGATTTAACGCTCACTCGTTTGTTTCGCCTGCATTTGAAGCTAGATCACTTATATCGCAAGTATAAGAAGCTAAATAATTTGAGTTGCATGGATTTGATGCTAAGCCTTCTACTTCCCATTGATTTGAAGTTAAATCATGTGTTTCCCTTGGGTGTGAAGCTAAATCGCTTGTTTCTCATGCAGTTGAAGCTAAATCATGTATATCACAACTATTTGTAGCTAAACCATTTGTTTCGAATGTACTTGAACCTAAATCTTCTACTTCGCATTGATTTGAAGTTAAATCATGTGTTACGCTTGGATTTGAAGCTCACTCGTTTGTTTCGCAGGCAGTTGTAGATAAATCATGTATATCACAAGTATTTGAATCTAAACCATATGTTTCGCATGGATTTGAAGGTAAATCTTCTACTTCCCATTGATTTGAAGTTAAATCATGTGTTACGATTGGATTTAAAGCTCACTCGATTGTTTCGCCTGCATTTGAAGCTATATCACGTATATCGCATGTATATGAAGCTAAATAATTTGTGTCGCATGGATTTGATGCTAAGCCTTCTTCTTCGCATTGATTTGAAGTTAAATCATGTGTTTCCCTTGAGTGTGAAGCTAAATCGCTTGTTTCTCATGCAGCTAAAGCAAAATCATGTATATCACAAGTATTTGAAGATAAACCATTTTTTTCGCATGTATTTGAACCTAAATCTTCTACTTCGCATTGATTTGAAGTTAAATCATGTGTTACGCTTGAATTTAAAGCTCACTCGTTTGTATCGCCTGCCTTTGAAGCTATATCACTTATATCGCATGTATATGAAGCTAAATAATTTGTGTCGCATGGATTTGTTGCTAAGCCTTCTATTTCGCATTTATTTGAAGTTCAATCATGTGTTTCGCTTGGATTTGAAGCCAACTCGTATGTTTCGCAGGCAGTTGCAGCTAAATCATGTATATCACAAGTATTTGAAGCTAAACCATTTGTTTCGCATGGATTTGATGGTAAATCTTCTACTTCCCATTGATTTGAAGTTAAATCATGTTTTACGCTTGGATTTAAAGCTCACTCTTTTGTTTCGCCTGCATTTGAAGCTATATCACTTATATCGCAAGTATAAGAATCTAAATAATTTGTGTTGCATGGATTTGATGCTAAGCCTTCTACTTCGCATTGATTTGAAGTTAAATCATGTGTTTCCCTTGGGTGTGAAGCTAAATCGTTCGTTTCGCATGCAGATGAAGCAAAATCATGTATATCACAAGTATTTGAAGCTAAACCATTTGTTTCGCATGTATTTGAAGGTAAATCTTCTACTTCCCATTGATTTGAAGTTAAATCATGTGTTACCCTTGGAGTTAAAGCTCACTCGCTTGTTTCGCCTGCATTTGAATCTATATCACTTATATCGCAAGTATATGAAGCTAAATAATTTGTGTTGCATGGATTTGATGCTAAGCCTTCTTCTTCGCATTGATTTGAAGCTAAATCATGTGATTCGCTTGGATTTGAAGCCAACTCGTTTGTTTCGCAGGCAGTTGTAGCTAAATCATGTATATCACTAGTAATTGAAGCTAAACCATTTGTTTCGCATGGCTTTGAAGGTAAATCTTCTACTTCCCATTGATTTGAAGTTAAATCATGTGTTGCGCTTGGATTTAAAGCTCACTCGTTTGTTTCGCCTGCATTTGAATCTATATCACTTATATCGCAAGTATATGAAGCTAAATATTTTGTGTCGCATGGATTTGATGCTAAGCCTTCTATTTCGCATTTATTTGAAGCTAAATCATGTGTTTCCCTTGAGTGTGAAGCTAACTCGTTTGTTTCGCATGCAGTTGAGGCTCAATCATGTATATCACAAGTATTTGAAGCTAAACCATTTGTTTCGCATGTATTTGAAGGTAAATCTTCTACTTCGCATTGATTTGAAGTTAAATCATGTGTTATGCTTGGATTTAAAGCTCACTCGTTTGTTTCGCCTGCATTTGAAGCTATATCACTTATATCGCATGTATATGAAGCTAAATAATTTGTGTCGCATGGATTTGATGCTAAGCCTTCTTCTTCGCATTGATTTGAAGCTAAATCATGTGTTTCGCTTGGATTTGAAGCTAACTCGTTTGTTTCGCGTGCAGTTGAAGCTAAATCATGTATATCACAAGTATTTGCAGCTAAACCATTTGTTTCGCATGGATTTGAAGGTAAATCTTCTACTTCCCATTGCTTTGAAGTTAAATCATGTGTTACCCTTGGATTTAAAGCTCACTCGTTTGTTTCGCCTGCATTTGAAGCTATATCACTTATAGCGCAAGTATATGAAGTTAAATAATTTGTGTTGCATGGATTTGATGCTAAGCCTTCTTCTTCGCATTGATTTGAAGTTAAATCATGTGTTTCCCTTGAGTGTGAAGCTATATCGCTTGTTTCTCATGCAGCTAAAGCAAATTCATGTATATCACAAGTATTTGAAGATAAACCATTTGTGTCGCATGTATTTGAACCTAAATCTTCTACTTCGCATTGATATGAAGTTAAATCATGTGTTACGCTTGGATTTAAAGCTCACTCGTTTGTATTGCCTGCATTTGAAGCTATATCACTTATATCGCATGTATATGAAGCTAAATAATTTGTGTCGCATGGATTTGATACTAAGCCTTCTATTTCGCATTGATTTGAAGCTAAATCATGTGTTTCGCTTGGATTTGAAGCTAACTCGTTTGTTTCGCGTGCAGTTGAAGCTAAATCATGTATATCACAAGTATTTGCAGCTAAACCATTTGTTTCGCATGGATTTGAAGGTAAATCTTCTACTTCCCATTGCTTTGAAGTTAAATCATGTGTTACCCTTGGATTTAAAGCTCACTCGTTTGTTTCGCCTGCATTTGAAGCTATATCACTTATAGCGCAAGTATATGAAGTTAAATAATTTGTGTTGCATGGATTTGATGCTAAGCCTTCTTCTTCGCATTGATTTGAAGTTAAATCATGTGTTTCCCTTGAGTGTGAAGCTATATCGCTTGTTTCTCATGCAGCTAAAGCAAATTCATGTATATCACAAGTATTTGAAGATAAACCATTTGTGTCGCATGTATTTGAACCTAAATCTTCTACTTCGCATTGATATGAAGTTAAATCATGTGTTACGCTTGGATTTAAAGCTCACTCGTTTGTATTGCCTGCATTTGAAGCTATATCACTTATATCGCATGTATATGAAGCTAAATAATTTGTGTCGCATGGATTTGATACTAAGCCTTCTATTTCGCATTGATTTGAAGCTAAATCATGTGTTTCGCTTGGATTTAAAGCTAACGCGTTTGTTTCGCCTGCAGTTGAAGCTAAATCATGTATATCACAACTATTTGTAGCTAAACCATTTGTTTCGCATGGATTTGAAGGTAAATCTTCTACTTCCCATTGATTTGAAGTTAAATCATGTGTTACGCTTGGATTTAAAGCTCACTCGTTTGTTTCGCCTGCATTTGAAGCTATATCACTTACATCGCATGTATATGAAGCTAAATAATTTGTGTCGTATGGATTTGATGCTAAGCCTTCTATTTCGCATTTATTTGAAGTTCAATCATGTGTTTCGCTTGGATTTGAAGCCAACTCGTATGTTTCGCAGGCAGTTGAAGCTAAATCATGTATATCACAAGTATTTGAAGCTAAACCATTTGTTTCGCATGGATTTGAAGGTAAATCTTCTACTTCCCATTGATTTGAAGTTAAATCATGTGTTACGCTTGGATTTAACGCTCACTCGTTTGTTTCGCCTGCATTTGAAGCTAGATCACTTATATCGCAAGTATAAGAAGCTAAATAATTTGAGTTGCATGGATTTGATGCTAAGCCTTCTACTTCCCATTGATTTGAAGTTAAATCATGTGTTTCCCTTGGGTGTGAAGCTAAATCGCTTGTTTCTCATGCAGTTGAAGCTAAATCATGTATATCACAACTATTTGTAGCTAAACCATTTGTTTCGAATGTACTTGAACCTAAATCTTCTACTTCGCATTGATTTGAAGTTAAATCATGTGTTACGCTTGGATTTGAAGCTCACTCGTTTGTTTCGCAGGCAGTTGTAGATAAATCATGTATATCACAAGTATTTGAATCTAAACCATATGTTTCGCATGGATTTGAAGGTAAATCTTCTACTTCCCATTGATTTGAAGTTAAATCATGTGTTACGATTGGATTTAAAGCTCACTCGATTGTTTCGCCTGCATTTGAAGCTATATCACGTATATCGCATGTATATGAAGCTAAATAATTTGTGTCGCATGGATTTGATGCTAAGCCTTCTTCTTCGCATTGATTTGAAGTTAAATCATGTGTTTCCCTTGAGTGTGAAGCTAAATCGCTTGTTTCTCATGCAGCTAAAGCAAAATCATGTATATCACAAGTATTTGAAGATAAACCATTTTTTTCGCATGTATTTGAACCTAAATCTTCTACTTCGCATTGATTTGAAGTTAAATCATGTGTTACGCTTGAATTTAAAGCTCACTCGTTTGTATCGCCTGCATTTGAAGCTATATCACTTATATCGCATGTATATGAAGCTAAATAATTTGTGTCGCATGGATTTGTTGCTAAGCCTTCTATTTCGCATTTATTTGAAGTTCAATCATGTGTTTCGCTTGGATTTGAAGCCAACTCGTATGTTTCGCAGGCAGTTGCAGCTAAATCATGTATATCACAAGTATTTGAAGCTAAACCATTTGTTTCGCATGGATTTGATGGTAAATCTTCTACTTCCCATTGATTTGAAGTTAAATCATGTGTTACGCTTGGATTTAAAGCTCACTCTTTTGTTTCGCCTGCATTTGAAGCTATATCACTTATATCGCAAGTATAAGAATCTAAATAATTTGTGTTGCATGGATTTGATGCTAAGCCTTCTACTTCGCATTGATTTGAAGTTAAATCATGTGTTTCCCTTGGGTGTGAAGCTAAATCGTTCGTTTCGCATGCAGATGAAGCAAAATCATGTATATCACAAGTATTTGAAGCTAAACCATTTGTTTCGCATGTATTTGAAGGTAAATCTTCTACTTCCCATTGATTTGAAGTTAAATCATGTGTTACCCTTGGAGTTAAAGCTCACTCGCTTGTTTCGCCTGCATTTGAATCTATATCACTTATATCGCAAGTATATGAAGCTAAATAATTTGTGTTGCATGGATTTGATGCTAAGCCTTCTTCTTCGCATTGATTTGAAGCTAAATCATGTGATTCGCTTGGATTTGAAGCCAACTCGTTTGTTTCGCAGGCAGTTGTAGCTAAATCATGTATATCACTAGTAATTGAAGCTAAACCATTTGTTTCGCATGGCTTTGAAGGTAAATCTTCTACTTCCCATTGATTTGAAGTTAAATCATGTGTTGCGCTTGGATTTAAAGCTCACTCGTTTGTTTCGCCTGCATTTGAATCTATATCACTTATATCGCAAGTATATGAAGCTAAATATTTTGTGTCGCATGGATTTGATGCTAAGCCTTCTATTTCGCATTTATTTGAAGCTAAATCATGTGTTTCCCTTGAGTGTGAAGCTAACTCGTTTGTTTCGCATGCAGTTGAGGCTCAATCATGTATATCACAAGTATTTGAAGCTAAACCATTTGTTTCGCATGTATTTGAAGGTAAATCTTCTACTTCGCATTGATTTGAAGTTAAATCATGTGTTATGCTTGGATTTAAAGCTCACTCGTTTGTTTCGCCTGCATTTGAAGCTATATCACTTATATCGCATGTATATGAAGCTAAATAATTTGTGTCGCATGGATTTGATGCTAAGCCTTCTTCTTCGCATTGATTTGAAGCTAAATCATGTGTTTCGCTTGGATTTGAAGCTAACTCGTTTGTTTCGCGTGCAGTTGAAGCTAAATCATGTATATCACAAGTATTTGCAGCTAAACCATTTGTTTCGCATGGATTTGAAGGTAAATCTTCTACTTCCCATTGCTTTGAAGTTAAATCATGTGTTACCCTTGGATTTAAAGCTCACTCGTTTGTTTCGCCTGCATTTGAAGCTATATCACTTATAGCGCAAGTATATGAAGTTAAATAATTTGTGTTGCATGGATTTGATGCTAAGCCTTCTTCTTCGCATTGATTTGAAGTTAAATCATGTGTTTCCCTTGAGTGTGAAGCTATATCGCTTGTTTCTCATGCAGCTAAAGCAAATTCATGTATATCACAAGTATTTGAAGATAAACCATTTGTTTCGCATGTATTTGAACCTAAATCTTCTACTTCGCATTGATATGAAGTTAAATCATGTGTTACGCTTGGATTTAAAGCTCACTCGTTTGTATTGCCTGCATTTGAAGCTATATCACTTATATCGCATGTATATGAAGCTAAATAATTTGTGTCGCATGGATTTGATACTAAGCCTTCTATTTCGCATTGATTTGAAGCTAAATCATGTGTTTCGCTTGGATTTAAAGCTAATGCGTTTGTTTCGCCTGCAGTTGAAGCTAAATCATGTATATCACAACTATTTGTAGCTAAACCATTTGTTTCGCATGGATTTGAAGGTAAATCTTCTACTTCCCATTGATTTGAAGTTAAATCATGTGTTACGCTTGGATTTAAAGCTCACTCGTTTGTTTCGCCTGCATTTGAAGCTATATCACTTACATCGCATGTATATGAAGCTAAATAATTTGTGTCGTATGGATTTGATGCTAAGCCTTCTATTTCGCATTTATTTGAAGTTCAATCATGTGTTTCGCTTGGATTTGAAGCCAACTCGTATGTTTCGCAGGCAGTTGAAGCTAAATCATGTATATCACAAGTATTTGAAGCTAAACCATTTGTTTCGCATGGATTTGAAGGTAAATCTTCTACTTCCCATTGATTTGAAGTTAAATCATGTGTTACGCTTGGATTTAACGCTCACTCGTTTGTTTCGCCTGCATTTGAAGCTAGATCACTTATATCGCAAGTATAAGAAGCTAAATAATTTGAGTTGCATGGATTTGATGCTAAGCCTTCTACTTCCCATTGATTTGAAGTTAAATCATGTGTTTCCCTTGGGTGTGAAGCTAAATCGCTTGTTTCTCATGCAGCTAAAGCAAAATCATGTATATCACAAGTATTTGAAGATAAACCATTTGTTTCGAATGTACTTGAACCTAAATCTTCTACTTCGCATTGATTTGAAGTTAAATCATGTGTTACGCTTGGATTTGAAGCTCACTCGTTTGTTTCGCAGGCAGTTGTAGATAAATCATGTATATCACAAGTATTTGAATCTAAACCATATGTTTCGCATGGATTTGAAGGTAAATCTTCTACTTCCCATTGATTTGAAGTTAAATCATGTGTTTCGCTTGGATTTGAAGCTAACTCGTTTGTTTCGCGTGCAGTTGAAGCTAAATCATGTATATCACAAGTATTTGAAGCTCAACCATTTGTTTCGCATGGATTTGAAGGTAAATCTTCTACTTCCCATTGATTTGAAGTTAAATCATGTGTTTCCATTGGGTGTGAAGCTAAATCGCTTGTTTCTCATGCAGCTAAAGCAAAATCATGTATATCACAAGTATTTGAAGATAAACCATTTTTTTCGCATTTATTTGAACCTAAATCTTCTACTTCGCATTGATTTGAAGTTAAATCATGTGTTACGCTTGAATTTAAAGCTCACTCGTTTGTATCGCCTGCATTTGAAGCTATATCACTTATATCGCATGTATATGAAGCTAAATAATTTGTGTCGCATGGATTTGTTGCTAAGCCTTCTATTTCGCATTTATTTGAAGTTCAATCATGTGTTTCGCTTGGATTTGAAGCCAACTCGTATGTTTCGCAGGCAGTTGCAGCTAAATCATGTATATCACAAGTATTTGAAGCTAAACTATTTGTTTCGCATGGATTTGATGGTAAATCTTCTACTTCCCATTGATTTGAAGTTAAATCATGTGTTACGCTTGGATTTAAAGCTCACTCTTTTGTTTCGCCTGCATTTGAAGCTATATCACTTATATCGCAAGTATAAGAATCTAAATAATTTGTGTTGCATGGATTTGATGCTAAGCCTTCTACTTCGCATTGATTTGAAGTTAAATCATGTGTTTCCCTTGGGTGTGAAGCTAAATCGTTCGTTTCGCATGCAGATGAAGCAAAATCATGTATATCACAAGTATTTGAAGCTAAACCATTTGTTTCGCATGTATTTGAAGGTAAATCTTCTACTTCCCATTGATTTGAAGTTAAATCATGTGTTACCCTTGGAGTTAAAGCTCACTCGCTTGTTTCGCCTGCATTTGAATCTATATCACTTATATCGCAAGTATATGAAGCTAAATAATTTGTGTTGCATGGATTTGATGCTAAGCCTTCTTCTTCGCATTGATTTGAAGTTAAATCATGTGTTTCCCTTGAGTGTGAAGCTAAATCGCTTGTTTCTCATGCAGCTAAAGCAAAATCATGTATATCACAAGTATTTGAAGATAAACCATTTGTTTCGCATGTATTTGAACCTAAATCTTCTACTTCGCATTGATTTGAAGTTAAATCACGTGTTACGCTTGGATTTAAAGCTCACTCGTTTGTATCGCCTGCATTTGAAGCTATATCACTTATATCGCATGTATATGAAGCTAAATAATTTGTGTCGCATCGATTTGATGCTAAGCCTTCTATTTCGCATTGATTTGAAGCTAAATCATGTGTTTCGCTTGGATTTGAAGCTAACTCGTTTGTTTCGCATGCAATTGAAGCTAAATCAAGTTTATCACAATTATCTGAATCTTAACCATCTGTTTCGCATGAATATTAAGCTAAACCATTTGTTTCGCATGTATTTGAAGGTAAATCTTCTACTTCGCATTGATTCGAAGTTAAATCATGTGTTACGATTGGATTTAAAGCTCACTCGTTTGTTTGGCCTGCATTTGAAGCTATATCACTTATATCGCAAGTATAAGAAGCTAAATAATTTGTGTTGCATGGATTTGATGCTAAGCCTTCTTCTTCGCATTGATTTGAAGCTAAATCATGTGTTTCGCTTGGATTTGAAGCTAACTCGTTTGTTTCGCGTGCAGTTGAAGCTAAATCATGTATATCACAAGTATTTGAAGCTCAACCATTTGTTTCGCATGGATTTGAAGGTAAATCTTCTACTTCCCATTGATTTGAAGTTAAATCATGTGTTTCCCTTGGGTGTGAAGCTAAATCGCTTGTTTCTCATGCAGCTAAAGCAAAATCATGTATATCACAAGTATTTGAAGATAAACCATTTGTTTCGAATGTACTTGAACCTAAATCTTCTACTTCGCATTGATTTGAAGTTAAATCATGTGTTACGCTTGGATTTGAAGCTCACTCGCTTGTTTCTCCTGCATTTGAATCTGTATCACTTATATCGCAAGTATATGAAGCTAAATAATTTGTGTTGCATGGATTTGATGCTAAGCCTTCTTCTTCGCATTGATTTGAAGTTAAATCATGTGTTTCCCTTGAGTGTGAAGCTAAATCGCTTGTTTCTCATGCAGCTAAAGCAAAATCATGTATATCACAAGTATTTGAAGATAAACCATTTGTTTCGCATGTATTTGAACCTAAATCTTCTACTTCGCATTGATATGAAGTTAAATCATGTGTTACGCTTGGATTTAAAGCTCACTCGTTTGTATTGCCTGCATTTGAAGCTATATCACTTATATCGCATGTATATGAAGCTAAATAATTTGTGTCGAATGGATTTGATACTAAGCCTTCTATTTCGCATTGATTTGAAGCTAAATCATGTGTTTCGCTTGGATTTAAAGCTAACGCGTTTGTTTCGCCTGCAGTTGAAGCTAAATCATGTATATCACAACTATTTGTAGCTAAACCATTTGTTTCGCATGGATTTGAAGGTAAATCTTCTACTTCCCATTGATTTGAAGTTAAATCATGTGTTACCCTTGGTTTTAAAGCTCACTCGCTTGTTTCGCCTGCATTTGAATCTATATCACTTATATCGCAAGTATAAGAAGCTAAATAATTTGTGTTGCATGGATTTGATGCTAAGCCTTCTACTTCGCATTGATTTGAAGTTAAATCATGTGTATCCCATGGGTGTGAAGCTAAATCGTTCGTTTCGCATGCAGATGAAGCAAAATCATGTATATCACAATTATTTGAAGTTAAACCATTTGTTTCGCATGTGTTTGATCCTAAATCTTCTACTTCACATTGATTTGAAGTTAAATCATTTGTTACGCTTGGATTTGAATATCACTCGTTTGTTTCGCCTGCATTTGAAGCTATATAACTTATATCGCAAGTATATGAACCTAAATAATTTGTGTCGTATGGATTTGATGATAAGCCTTCTATTTCGCATTGATTGAAGTTAAATCATGTGTTTCCCATGGGTGTGAAGCTAAATCGTTGGTTTCGCATGCAGATGAAGCAAAATCATGTATATCACAATTATTTGAAGTTAAACCATTTGTTTCGCATGTATTTGAATCTAAATCTTCTACTTCGCATTGATTCGAAGTTAAATCATGTGTTACGATTGGATTTAAAGCTCACTCGTTTGTTTGGCCTGCATTTGAAGCTATATCACTTATATCGCAAGTATAAGAAGCTAAATAATTTGTGTTGCATGGATTTGATGTTAAGCCTTCTTCTTCGCATTGATTTGAAGCTAAATCATGTGTTTCGCTTGGATTTGAAGCTAACTCGTTTGTTTCGCGTGCAGTTGAAGCTAAATCATGTATATCACAAGTATTTGAAGCTAAACCATTTGTTTCGCATGGATTTGAAGGTAAATCTTCTACTTCCCATTGATTTGAAGTTAAATCATGTGTTACTCTTGGTTTTAAAGCTCACTCGCTTGTTTCGCCTGCATTTGAATCTATATCACTTATATCGCAAGTATAAGAAGCTAAATAATTTGTGTTGCATGGATTTGATGCTAAGCCTTCTACTTCGCATTGATTTGAAGTTAAATCATGTGTATCCCATGGGTGTGAAGCTAAATCGTTCGTTTCGCATGCAGATGAAGCAAAATCATGTATATGACAAGTATTTGAAGCTAAACCATTTGTTTCGCATGGATTTGAAGGTAAATCTTCTACTTCCCATTGATTTGAAGTTAAATCATGTGTTACGATTGGATTTAAAGCTCACTCGTTTGTTTGGATTGCATTTGAAGCTATATCACTTATATCGCAAGTATAAGAATCTAAATAATTTGTGTTGCATGGATTTGATGCTAAGCCTTCTACTTCGCATTGATTCGAAGTTAAATCATGTGTTACGATTGGATTTAAAGCTCACTCGTTTGTTTGGCCTGCATTTGAAGCTATATCACTTATATCGCAAGTATAAGAAGCTAAATAATTTGTGTTGCATGGATTTGATGCTAAGCCTTCTTCTTCGCATTGATTTGAAGCTAAATCATGTGTTTCGCTTGGATTTGAAGCTAACTCGTTTGTTTCGCGTGCAGTTGAAGCTAAATCATGTATATCACAAGTATTTGAAGCTCAACCATTTGTTTCTCATGGATTTGAAGGTAAATCTTCTACTTCCCATTGATTTGAAGTTAAATCATGTGTTTCCCTTGGGTGTGAAGCTAAATCGCTTGTTTCTCATGCAGCTAAAGCAAAATCATGTATATCACAAGTATTTGAAGATAAACCATTTGTTTCGAATGTACTTGAACCTAAATCTTCTACTTCGCATTGATTTGAAGTTAAATCATGTGTTACGCTTGGATTTGAAGCTCACTCGCTTGTTTCGCCTGCATTTGAATCTATATCACTTATATCGCAAGTATATGAAGCTAAATAATTTTTGTTGCATGGATTTGATGCTAAGCCTTCTTCTTCGCATTGATTTGAAGTTAAATCATGTGTTTCCCTTGAGTGTGAAGCTAAATCGCTTGTTTCTCATGCAGCTAAAGCAAAATCATGTATATCACAAGTATTTGAAGATAAACCATTTTTTTCGCATGTATTTGAACCTAAATCTTCTACTTCGCATTGATTTGAAGTTAAATCATGTGTTACGCTTGAATTTAAAGCTCACTCGTTTGTATCGCCTGCATTTGAAGCTATATCACTTATATCGCATGTATATGAAGCTAAATAATTTGTGTCGCATGGATTTGATGCTAAGCCTTCTATTTCGCATTGATTTGAAGCTAAATCATGTGTTTCGCTTGGATTTGAAGCTAACTCGTTTGTTTCGCATGCAGTTTAAGCTAAATCAAGTTTATCACTATTATCTGAATCTTAACCATCTGTTTCGCATGAATATTAAGCTAAACCATATATTTCGCATGTATTTGAAGGTAAATCTTCTACTTCGCATTGATTCGAAGTTAAATCATGTGTTACGATTGGATTTAAAGCTCACTCGTTTGTTTGGCCTGCATTTGAAGCTATATCACTTATATCGCAAGTATAAGAAGCTAAATAATTTGTGTTGCATGGATTTGATGTTAAGCCTTCTTCTTCGCATTGATTTGAAGCTAAATCATGTGTTTCGCTTGGATTTGAAGCTAACTCGTTTGTTTCGTGTGCAGTTGAAGCTAAATCATGTATATCACAAGTATTTGAAGCTAAACCATTTGTTTCGCATGGATTTGAAGGTAAATCTTCTACTTCCCATTGATTTGAAGTTAAATCATGTGTTACCCTTGGTTTTAAAGCTCACTCGCTTGTTTCGCCTGCATTTGAATCTATATCACTTATATCGCAAGTATAAGAAGCTAAATAATTTGTGTTGCATGGATTTGATGCTAAGCCTTCTACTTCGCATTGATTTGAAGTTAAATCATGTGTATCCCATGGGTGTGAAGCTAAATCGTTCGTTTCGCATGCAGATGAAGCAAAATCATGTATATCACAATTATTTGAAGTTAAACCATTTGTTTCGCATGTGTTTGATCCTAAATCTTCTACTTCACATTGATTTGAAGTTAAATCATTTGTTACGCTTGGATTTGAATATCACTCGTTTGTTTCGCCTGCATTTGAAGCTATATAACTTATATCGCAAGTATATGAACCTAAATAATTTGTGTCGTATGGATTTGATGATAAGCCTTCTATTTCGCATTGATTGAAGTTAAATCATGTGTTTCCCATGGGTGTGAAGCTAAATCGTTCGTTTCGCATGCAGATGATGCAAAATCATGTATATCACAATTATTTGAAGTTAAACCATTTGTTTCGCATGTATTTGAACCTAAATCTTCTACTTCGCATTGATTCGAAGTTAAATCATGTGTTACGATTGGATTTAAAGCTCACTCGTTTGTTTGGCCTGCATTTGAAGCTATATCACTTATATCGCAAGTATAAGAAGCTAAATAATTTGTGTTGCATGGATTTGATGTTAAGCCTTCTTCTTCGCATTGATTTGAAGCTAAATCATGTGTTTCGCTTGGATTTGAAGCTAACTCGTTTGTTTCGCGTGCAGTTGAAGCTAAATCATGTATATCACAAGTATTTGAAGCTAAACCATTTGATTCGCATGGATTTGAAGGTAAATCTTCTACTTCCCATTGATTTGAAGTTAAATCATGTGTTACGCTTGGATTTAAAGCTCACCCGTTTGTTTCGCCTGCATTTGAAGCTATATCACTTATATCGCAAGTATAGGAAGCTAAATAATTTGTGTCGCATGGATTTGATGCTAAGCTTTCTATTTCGCATTTATTTGAAGCTCAATCATGTGTTTCGCTTGGATTTGAAGCCAACTCGTATGTTTCGCAGGCATTTGAAGCTAAATCATGTATATGACAAGTATTTGAAGCTAAACCATTTGTTTCGCATGGATTTGAAGGTAAATCTTCTACTTCCCATTGATTTGAAGTTAAATCATGTGTTACGATTGGATTTAAAGCTCACTCGTTTGTTTGGATTGCATTTGAAGCTATATCACTTATATCGCAAGTATAAGAATCTAAATAATTTGTGTTGCATGGATTTGATGCTAAGCCTTCTACTTCGCATTGATTCGAAGTTAAATCATGTGTTACGATTGGATTTAAAGCTCACTCGATTGTTTCGCCTGCATTTGAAGCTATATCACGTATATCGCATGTATATGAAGCTAAATAATTTGTGTCGCATGGATTTGATGCTAAGCCTTCTTCTTCGCATTGATTTGAAGTTAAATCATGTGTTTCCCTTGAGTGTGAAGCTAAATCGCTTGTTTCTCATGCAGCTAAAGCAAAATCATGTATATCACAAGTATTTGAAGATAAACCATTTTTTTCGCATGTATTTGAACCTTAATCTTCTACTTCGCATTGATTTGAAGTTAAATCATGTGTTACGCTTGAATTTAAAGCTCACTCGTTTGTATCGCCTGCATTTGAAGCTATATCACTTATATCGCATGTATATGAAGCTAAATAATTTGTGTCGCATGGATTTGATGCTAAGCCTTCTATTTCGCATTGATTTGAAGCTAAATCATGTGTTTCGCTTGGATTTGAAGCTAACTCGTTTGTTTCGCATGCAGTTTAAGCTAAATCAAGTTTATCACTATTATCTGAATCTTAACCATCTGTTTCGCATGAATATTAAGCTAAACCATATATTTCGCATGTATTTGAAGGTAAATCTTCTACTTCGCATTGATTCGAAGTTAAATCATGTGTTACGATTGGATTTAAAGCTCACTCGTTTGTTTGGCCTGCATTTGAAGCTATATCACTTATATCGCAAGTATAAGAAGCTAAATAATTTGTGTTGCATGGATTTGATGTTAAGCCTTCTTCTTCGCATTGATTTGAAGCTAAATCATGTGTTTCGCTTGGATTTGAAGCTAACTCGTTTGTTTCGCGTGCAGTTGAAGCTAAATCATGTATATCACAAGTATTTGAAGCTAAACCATTTGTTTCGCATGGATTTGAAGGTAAATCTTCTACTTCCCATTGATTTGAAGTTAAATCATGTGTTACCCTTGGTTTTAAAGCTCACTCGCTTGTTTCGCCTGCATTTGAATCTATATCACTTATATCGCAAGTATAAGAAGCTAAATAATTTGTGTTGCATGGATTTGATGCTAAGCCTTCTACTTCGCATTGATTTGAAGTTAAATCATGTGTATCCCATGGGTGTGAAGCTAAATCGTTCGTTTCGTATGCAGATGAAGCAAAATCATGTATATCACAATTATTTGAAGTTAAACCATTTGTTTCGCATGTATTTGATCCTAAATCTTCTACTTCACATTGATTTGAAGTTAAATCATTTGTTACGCTTGGATTTGAATATCACTCGTTTGTTTCGCCTGCATTTGAAGCTATATAACTTATATCGCAAGTATATGAACCTAAATAATTTGTGTCGTATGGATTTGATGATAAGCCTTCTATTTCGCATTGATTGAAGTTAAATCATGTGTTTCCCATGGGTGTGAAGCTAAATCGTTCGTTTCGCATGCACTTGAAGCTATTTCATTTATATCGCAAGTATTTGAAGCTAAATCATGTGTTTCGCATGAATTTGAAGCCAAGACATATACTTCGCATTGTTTTGGTTCTAAATCATGTGTTTCGCTTGGATTTGAAGCTAGCTCGTTTGTTTCGCATGCAGTTCAAGCTAAATCATGTTTATCACAAGTATCTGAATCTAAACCATTTGTTTCTCATATATTTGAAGCTAAGCCTTCTACTTCGCAATGATTTGAAGCTAAATTATGTGTTTCGCATGGATTTGAAGCTAACTCGTTTGTTTCGCATGCACTTGAAGCTAAATCATGTATATCAAGAGTATTTGAAGCTATACCATTTGTTTCGCATGGTTTCGAAGATAAGTCTTCTACTTGGCATTGATTTGAAGCTAAATCATGTGACTCGCATGGGTTTGAAGCTAACTCGTTTATTTCGCCTGCATTTGAAGCTATATCACTTATATTCGCAAGTATTCGAGGCTAAACCATTCGTTTCGCATGGATTTTTAAGCTAAGCCTTCTACTCCGCAAGAATTTGCAGCTAAATTATGTGTTTCGCATGGATTTAAAACTCACTCTTTTGTTTCGCATGCATTTGAAGCTATATCACTTATATCACAAGTATATGAAGCTAAATAATTTGTGTCGCATGGATTTGATGCTAAGCCTTATATTTCGCATTGATTTGAATCTAAATTATGTGTTTCGCATGGATTTGAAGCTATCTCGTTAGTTTCGCATGCTCTTGAATCTAAATCATGTTTATCACAAGTATCTGAATCTAAACCATTTGTTTCTCATATATTTGAAGCTAAGCCTTCTACTTCGCATTGATTTGAAGCTAAATCTTGTGTTTCCCATGGATTTGAAGCTAACTCGATTGTTTCGCATGCACTTGAAGCTAAGTCATGTATGTCACAAGTATTTGAAGCTGAACCATTGGTTTCGCATGGTTTCGAAGATAAGCCATTTACTCCGCATTGATTTGAAGCTAAATCATGTGACTCGCATGGGTTTGAAGCTAACTCGTTTGTTTCGCCTGCATTTGAAGCTATATCACTTATATTTGCAAGTATTTGAAGCTAAACCATTCGTTTCGCATGGATTTTAAAGTTAAGCCTTCTACTTCGCAAGAATTTGAAACTAAATCATGTGTTTCGCATGGGTTTGAAGCTAACTCGTTTGTTTCGCCTGCACTTGAAGCTAAGTCATGTATATCACCAGTATTTGAAGCTGAACCATTGGTTTCGCATGGTTTCGAAGATAAGCCATCAACTCCGCATTGATTTGATGCTAAATCATGTGACTCGCATGGGTTTGAAGCTAACTCGTTTGTTTCGCCTGCATTTGAAGCTATATCACTTATATTTGCAAGTATTTGAAGCTAAACCATTCGTTTCGCATGGATTTTAAAGTTAAGCCTTCTACTTCGCAAGAATTTGAAACTAAATCATGTGTTTCGCATGGGTTTGAAGCTAACTCGTTTGTTTCGCCTGCATTTGAAGCTATATCACTTATATCTGCAAGTATTTGAGGCTAAACCATTCGTTTCGCATGGATTTTTAAGCTAAGCCTTCTACATTGCAAGAATTTGAAACTAAATCATCTGTTTCGCTTGTATTTGAAGCTAACTCGTTTGTTTCGTCTGCATTTGAAGCTATGTCACTTATATCGCAAGTATATGAAGCTAAATAATTTGTGTAGCATGGATTTTATGCTAAGCCTTCTATTTCGCATTGATTTGAAGCTAAATCATGTGCTTCGCTTGGATTTGAAGCTAACTCGTTTGTTTCGCATGCAGTTGGAGCTACATCATGTATTTCACATAGTATTTGAAGCTAAACCATATGTTTCGCATGGATTTGAAGGTAAATCTTCTACTTCGCATTGATTTGAAGTTAAATCATGTGATACGCTTGGATTTAAAACTCACTCTTTTGTTTCGCCTGCATTTGAAGCTATATCACTTATATCGCAAGTATAAGAATCTAAATAATTTGTGTTGCATGGATTTGATGCTAAGCCTTCTACTTCGCATTGATTTGAAGTTAAATCATGTGTTTCCCTTGGGTGTGAAGCTAAATCGTTCGTTTCGCATGCAGATGAAGCAAAATCATGTATATCACTATTATTTGAAGTTACACCATTTGTTTCGCAACTATTTGAACCTAAATCTTCTACTTCGCATTGATTTGAAGTTAAATCATGTGTTATGCTTGGATTTAAAGCTCACTCGTTTGTTTCGCCTGCATTTGAAGCTATATCACTTTTATCGCATGTATATGAAGCTAAATAATTTGTGTCGCATGGATTTGATGCTAAGCCTTCTATTTCGCATTGATTTGAAGCTAAATCATGTGTTACGCTTGGATTTGAAGCTAACTCGTTTGTTTCGCATGCAGTTGAAGCTAAATCATGTATATCACAAGTATTTGAAGATAAATCGATCAATTGACATGGATTTGAAGCTATGCCTTCAATATCGCATTGATATGAAACCTGAATCATGTGTTTCGCTTGTAGTTGAAGCTAACTCGTTTGTTTCTCACGCAATTGAAGCTAAATCATGTATATCACAAGTATTTGAAGCTAAACCGTTTGATTGGCATGGATTTGAAGCTAAGCATTGTACATCGCATTGAGTTGAAGCTAACTCGTTTGTTTCGCATGCAGTTGAATCTAAATCATGTATATCACAAGTATTTGAAGATAAACCGTTCGATTGACATGGATTTGATGCCATGCCTTCAATATCACTTTGATATGAAACCTGAATCATGTGTTTCGCTTGTAGTTCAAGCTAACTCGTTTGTTTCTCACGCAATTGAAGCTAAATCATGTATATCAGAAGTATTTGAAGCTAAACCATTTGATTCGCTTGGATTTGAATCTCAGCCTTCTACTTCGCATTGATTTGAAGCTAAATCATATTTTTCGCATGGATTTGAAGCTAACTCGTTTTTTTCGCATGCAGTTGAAACTAAATCATGTAAATCGCAAGTATTTGAAGCTAAACCGTTTGATTGGCATGGATTTGAAGCTAAGCATTCTACTTCGCATTGAGTTGAAGCTAACTAGTTTGTTTCGCATGCAGTTGAAGCTAAATCATGTATATCACAACTATTTGAAGCTAAATCACTTGGTTCGCATTGATTTGAATATAAACCTCCCACTTCGCATTGATTTGAAGCTAACTCGTTTGTTTCGCATGCAATTGAAGCAAAATCATGTTTATCACAAGTATTTGAAGCTAAACCATTTCATTCGCATTGATTTGATGCTAAGCCTTCTACGTCGCATTGATTTGAAGCTCCATCATGTGTTTCGCATGGATTTGAAGATAACTCGTTTGTTTCGCATGCACTTGAAGCTATTTCATTTATATCGCAAGTATTTGAAGCTAAATCATGTGTTTCGCATGAATTTGAAGCCAAGACATATACTTCGCATTGTTTTGATGCTAAATCATGTGTTTCGCTTGGATTTGAAGCTAGCTCGTTTGTTTCGCATGCAGTTCAAGCTAAATCATGTTTATCACAAGTATCTGAATCTAAACCATTTGTTTCTCATATATTTGAAGCTAAGCCTTCTACTTCGCAATGATTTGAAGCTAAATTATGTGTTTCGCATGGATTTGAAGCTAACTCGTTTGTTTCGCATGCACTTGAAGCTAAATCATGTATATCAAGAGTATTTGAAGCTATACCATTTGTTTCGCATGGTTTCGAAGATAAGTCTTCTACTTGGCATTGATTTGAAGCTAAATCATGTGACTCGCATGGGTTTGAAGCTAACTCGTTTATTTCGCCTGCATTTGAAGCTATATCACTTATATTCGCAAGTATTCGAGGCTAAACCATTCGTTTCGCATGGATTTTTAAGCTAAGCCTTCTACTTCGCAAGAATTTGCAGCTAAATTATGTGTTTCGCATGGATTTAAAACTCACTCTTTTGTTTCGCATGCATTTGAAGCTATATCACTTATATCACAAGTATATGAAGCTAAATAATTTGTGTCGCATGGATTTGATGCTAAGCCTTATATTTCGCATTGATTTGAAGCTAAATCTTGTGTTTCCCATGGATTTGAAGCTAACTCGATTGTTTCGCATGCACTTGAAGCTAAGTCATGTATATCACAAGTATTTGAAGCTGAACCATTTGTTTCTCATATATTTGAAGCTAAGCCATCTACTCCGCATTGATTTGAAGCTAAATCATGTGACTCGCATGGGTTTGAAGCTAACTCGTTTGTTTCACCTGCATTTGAAGCTATATCACTTATATTTGCAAGTATTTGAAGCTAAACCATTCGTTTCGCATGGATTTTAAAGTTAAGCCTTCTACTTCGCAAGAATTTGAAACTAAATCATGTGACTCGCATGGGTTTGAAGCTAACTCGTTTATTTCGCCTGCATTTGAAGCTATATCACTTATATTCGCAAGTATTCGAGGCTAAACCATTCGTTTCGCATGGATTTTTAAGCTAAGCCTTCTACTTAGCAAGAATTTGCAGCTAAATTATGTGTTTCGCATGGATTTAAAACTCACTCTTTTGTTTCGCATGCATTTGAAGCTATATCACTTATATCACAAGTATATGAAGCTAAATAATTTGTGTCGCATGGATTTGATGCTAAGCCTTATATTTCGCATTGATTTGAAGCTAAATCTTGTGTTTCCCATGGATTTGAAGCTAACTCGATTGTTTCGCATGCACTTGAAGCTAAGTCATGTATATCACAAGTATTTGAAGCTGAACCATTTGTTTCTCATATATTTGAAGCTAAGCCATCTACTCCGCATTGATTTGAAGCTAAATCATGTGACTCGCATGGGTTTGTAGCTAACTCGTTTGTTTCACCTGCATTTGAAGCTATATCACTTATATTTGCAAGTATTTGAAGCTAAACCATTCGTTTCGCATGGATTTTAAAGTTAAGCCTTCTACTTCGCAAGAATTTGAAACTAAATCATGTGTTTCGCATGGGTTTGAAGCTAACTCGTTTGTTTCGCCTGCATTTGAAGCTATATCACTTATATCCGCAAGTATTTGAGGCTAAACCATTCGTTTCGCATGGATTTTAAAGTTAAGCCTTCTACTTCGCAAGAATTTGAAACTAAATCATGTGTTTCGCATGGGTTTGAAGCTAACTCGTTTGTTTCGCATGCAGTTGGAGCTAAATTGTTCATTTCGCATGAATTCGAAGCCAAATCGTTTGTTTAAAATCGCTATTTGGCACGAATTTGAATCGAAATCGTGTGTTTCGCATGGTATTGAAGCTAAATCGTATGTTTCGGGTGAATTTGAAGCTAATCCGTGTATTTCGCATGAATCTGAAGCTAAATTGTTCATTTCGCATGAATTTGAAACCAAATTGTTTGTTTAAAATCGCTATTTTGCACGAATTTGAAGCGAAATCGTGTGTTTCGCATGATATTGAAGCTAAATTCAATGTTTCGGGTGAATGTGAAGCTAATCCGTGTATTTCGCATGAATCTGAAGCTAAATTGTTCATTTCGCATGGATTCGAAGCCAAATCGTTTGTTTAAAATCGCTATTTCGCACGAATTTCAATCGAAGTCGTGTGTTTCGCATGATATTGAAGCTAAATCGTATGTTTCGCGTTGATTTAAAGCTAATTCGTGTATTTCGCATGAATCTGAAGCTAAATTGTTCATTTCGCATGAATTCGAAGCCAAATCGTTTGTTTAAAAACGCTATTTCGCACGAATTTGAAGCGAAATCGTGTGTTTCGCATGATATTGAAGCTAAATTCAATGTTTCGGGTGAATGTGAAGCTAATCCGTGTATTTCGCATGAATCTGAAGCTAAATTGTACATTTCGCATGGATTCGAAGCCAAATCGTTTGTTTAAAATCGCTATTTGGCACGAATTTGAATCGAAATCGTGTGTTTCGCATGGTATTGAAGCTAAATCGTATGTTTCGGGTGAATTTGAAGCTAATCCGTGTATTTCGCATGAATCTGAAGCTAAATTGTTCATTTCGCATGAATTCGAAGCCAAATCGTTTGTTTAAAATCGCTATTTCGCACGAATTTGAATCGAAATCGTGTGTTTCCCATGATATTAAAGCTAAATCGTATGTTTCGCGTGAATTCGAAACTGATTCGTGTATTTCACATGAAACTGAAGCTAAATTGTTCATTTCGCATAAATTTGAAACTAAATCGTTTGTTTAAAATCGCTATTTCGCACGAGTTTCAATCGAAATCGTGTGTTTCTCATGATGTTGAAGCTAAATCGTATGTTTCGCGTTGATTTAAAGCTAATTCGTGTACTTCGCATGAATGTGAAGCTAAATTCTTCATTTCGCATCAATTTGAAGCTAAATCGTTTGTTTAAAATCGCTATTTCGCACGAATTTGAAACGAAATCGTGTGTTTCCTATGATATTGAAGCTAAATCGTATGTTTCGCGTGAATTTGAAACTGATTCGTGCATTTCACATGAAACTGAAGCTAAATTGTTCATTTCGCATAAATTTCAAGCTAAATCGTTTGTTTAAAATCGCTATTTGGCACGAATTTGAATCGAAATCGTGTGTTTCGCATGGTATTCAAGCTAAATCGTATGTTTCGGGTGAATTTGAAGCTAATCCGTGTATTTCGCATGAATCTGAAGCTAAATTGTTCATTTCGCATGAATTCGAAGCCAAATCGTTTGTTTAAAATCGCTATTTCGCACGAATTTGAATCGAAATCGTGTGTTTCCCACGATATTAAAGCTAAATCGTATGTTTCGCGTGAATTTGAAACTGATTCGTGTATTTCACATGAAACTGAAGCTAAATTGTTCATTTCGCATAAATTTGAAACTAAATCGTTTGTTTAAAATCGCTATTTCGCACGAGTTTCAATCGAAATCGTGTGTTTCTCATGATATTGACGATAAATCGTATGTTTCGCGTTGATTTAAAGCTAATCATTGTATTTCGCATGAATCTGAAGCTAAATTGTTCATTTCGCATGAATACGAAGCCAAATCGTTTGTTTAAAATCGCTATTTCGCACGAATTTGAATCGAAATCGTGTGATTCCCATGATATTGAAGCTAAGTCGTATGTTTCGGGTGAATTTGAAGCTAATCCGTGTATTTCGCATGAATCTGAAGCTAAATTGTTCATTTCGCATGAATTCGAAGCCAAATCGTTTGTTTAAAATCGCTATGTCGCACGAATTTGAATCGAAATCGTGTGTTTCGCATGGTATTGAAGCTAAATCGTATGTTTCGGGTGAATTTGAAGCTAATCCGTGTATTTCGCATGAATCTGAAGCTAAATTGTTCATTTCGCATGAATTCGAAGCCAAATCGTTTGTTTAAAATCGCTATTTCGCACGAATTTGAATCGAAATCGTGTGTTTCCCATGATATTAAAGCTAAATCGTATGTTTCGCGTGAATTTGAAACTGATTCGTGTATTTCACATGAAACTGAAGCTAAATTGTTCATTTCGCATAAATTTGAAACTAAATCGTTAGTTTAAAATCGCTATTTCGCACGAGTTTCAATCGAAATCGTGTGTTTCTCATGATATTGACGATAAATCGTATGTTTCGCGTTGATTTAAAGCTAATCATTGTATTTCGCATGAATCTGAAGCTAAATTGTTCATTTCGCATGAATACGAAGCCAAATCGTTTGTTTAAAATCGCTATTTCGCACGAATTTGAATCGAAATCGTGTGTCTCCCATGATATTGAAGCTAAATCGTATGTTTCGCGTGAATTTGAAACTGATTCGTGTATTTCACATGAAACTGAAGCTAAATTGTTCATTTCGCATAAATTTCAAGCTAAATCGTTTGTTTAAAATCGCTATTTGGCACGAATTTGAATCGAAATCGTGTGTTTCGCATGGTATTGAAGCTAAATCGTATGTTTCGGGTGAATTTGAAGCTAATCCGTGTATTTCGCATGAATCTGAAGCTAAATTGTTCATTTCGCATGAATTTGAAGCCAAATCGTTTGTTTAAAATCGCTATTTTGCACGAATTTGATGCGAAATCGTGTGTTTCGCATGATATTGAAGCTAAATTCAATGTTTCGGGTGAATGTGAAGCTAATCCGTGTATTTCGCATGAAACTGAAGCTAAATTGTTCATTTCGCATAAATTTCAAGCTAAATCGTTTGTTTAAAATCGCTATTTGGCACGAATTTGAATCGAAATCGTGTGTTTCGCATGGTATTCAAGCTAAATCGTATGTTTCGGGTGAATTTGAAGCTAATCCGTGTATTTCGCATGAATCTGAAGCTAAATTGTTCATTTCGCATGAATTCGAAGCCAAATCGTTTGTTTAAAATCGCTATTTCGCACGAATTTGAATCGAAATCGTGTGTTTCCCACGATATTAAAGCTAAATCGTATGTTTCGCGTGAATTTGAAACTGATTCGTGTATTTCACATGAAACTGAAGCTAAATTGTTCATTTCGCATAAATTTGAAACTAAATCGTTTGTTTAAAATCGCTATTTCGCACGAGTTTCAATCGAAATCGTGTGTTTCTCATGATATTGACGATAAATCGTATGTTTCGCGTTGATTTAAAGCTAATCATTGTATTTCGCATGAATCTGAAGCTAAATTGTTCATTTCGCATGAATACGAAGCCAAATCGTTTGTTTAAAATCGCTATTTCGCACGAATTTGAATCGAAATCGTGTGATTCCCATGATATTGAAGCTAAGTCGTATGTTTCGGGTGAATTTGAAGCTAATCCGTGTATTTCGCATGAATCTGAAGCTAAATTGTTCATTTCGCATGAATTCGAAGCCAAATCGTTTGTTTAAAATCGCTATGTCGCACGAATTTGAATCGAAATCGTGTGTTTCGCATGGTATTGAAGCTAAATCGTATGTTTCGGGTGAATTTGAAGCTAATCCGTGTATTTCGCATGAATCTGAAGCTAAATTGTTCATTTCGCATGAATTCGAAGCCAAATCGTTTGTTTAAAATCGCTATTTCGCACGAATTTGAATCGAAATCGTGTGTTTCCCATGATATTAAAGCTAAATCGTATGTTTCGCGTGAATTTGAAACTGATTCGTGTATTTCACATGAAACTGAAGCTAAATTGTTCATTTCGCATAAATTTGAAACTAAATCGTTAGTTTAAAATCGCTATTTCGCACGAGTTTCAATCGAAATCGTGTGTTTCTCATGATATTGACGATAAATCGTATGTTTCGCGTTGATTTAAAGCTAATCATTGTATTTCGCATGAATCTGAAGCTAAATTGTTCATTTCGCATGAATACGAAGCCAAATCGTTTGTTTAAAATCGCTATTTCGCACGAATTTGAATCGAAATCGTGTGTCTCCCATGATATTGAAGCTAAATCGTATGTTTCGCGTGAATTTGAAACTGATTCGTGTATTTCACATGAAACTGAAGCTAAATTGTTCATTTCGCATAAATTTCAAGCTAAATCGTTTGTTTAAAATCGCTATTTGGCACGAATTTGAATCGAAATCGTGTGTTTCGCATGGTATTGAAGCTAAATCGTATGTTTCGGGTGAATTTGAAGCTAATCCGTGTATTTCGCATGAATCTGAAGCTAAATTGTTCATTTCGCATGAATTTGAAGCCAAATCGTTTGTTTAAAATCGCTATTTTGCACGAATTTGATGCGAAATCGTGTGTTTCGCATGATATTGAAGCTAAATTCAATGTTTCGGGTGAATGTGAAGCTAATCCGTGTATTTCGCATGAATCTGAAGCTAAATTTTTCATTTCGCATGGATTCGAAGCTAAATCGTTTGTTTAAAATCGCTATTTGGCACGAATTTGAATCGAAATCGTGTGTTTCGCATGGTATTGAAGCTAAATCGTATGTTTCGGGTGAATTTGAAGTTAATCCGTGTAGTTCGCATGAATCTGAAGCTAAATTGTTCATTTCGCATGGATTCGAAGCCAAATCGTTTGTTTAAAATCGCTATTTCGCACGAATTTGAAGCGAAATCGTGTGTTTCGCATGATATTGAAGCTAAAACGTATGTTTCGCGTTGATTTAAAGCTAATTCGTGTACTTCGCATGAATGTGAAGCTAAATTCTTCATTTCGCATCAATTTGAAGCTAAATCGTTTGTTTAAAATCGCTATTTCGCACGAATTTGAAACGAAATCGTGTGTTTCGCATGGTATTGAAGCTAAATCGTATGTTTCGGGTGAATTTGAAGCTAATCCGTGTATTTCGCATGAATCTGAAGCTAAATTGTTCATTTCGCATGAATTCGAAGCCAAATCGTTTGTTTAAAATCGCTATTTCGCACGAATTTGTATCGAAATCGTGTGTTTCCCATGATATTGAAGCTAAATCGTATGTTTCGCGTGAATTTGAAACTGATTCGTGTATTTCACATGAAACTGAAGCTAAATTGTTCATTTCGCATGAATTTGAAGCCAAATCGATTGTTTAAAATCGCTATTTCGCACAAATTTGAAGCGAAATCGTGTATATCGCATGATATTGAAGCTAAATCGTATGTTTCGCGTGAATTTGAAACTGATTCGTGCATTTCACTTGAAACTGAAGCTAAATTGTTCATTTCGCATAATTTTCAAGCTAAATCGTTTGTTTAAAATCGCTATTTGGCACGAATTTGAATCGAAATCGTGTGTTTCGCATGGTATTGAAGCTAAATCGTATGTTTCGGGTGAATTTGAAGCTAATCCGTGTATTTCGCATGAATCTGAAGCTAAATTGTTCATTTCGCATGAATTTGAAACCAAATTGTTTGTTTAAAATCGCTATTTTGCACGAATTTGAAGCGAAATCGTGTGTTTCGCATGGTATTGAAGCTAAATCGTATGTTTCGGGTGAATTTGAAGCTAATCCGTGTATTTCGCATGAATCTGAAGCTAAATTGTTCATTTCGCATGAATTCGAAGCCAAATCGTTTGTTTAAAATCGCTATTTCGCACGAATTTGAATCGAAATCGTGTGTTTCCCATGATATTAAAGCTAAATCGTATGTTTCGCGTGAATTCGAAACTGATTCGTGTATTTCACATGAAACTGAAGCTAAATTGTTCATTTCGCATAAATTTGAAACTAAATCGTTTGTTTAAAATCGCTATTTCGCACGAATTTCAATCGAAGTCGTGTGTTTCGCATGATATTGAAGCTAAATCGTATGTTTCGCGTTGATTTAAAGCTAATTCGTGTATTTCGCATGAATCTGAAGCTAAATTGTTCATTTCGCATGAATTCGAAGCCAAATCGTTTGTTTAAAAACGCTATTTCGCACGAATTTGAAGCGAAATCGTGTGTTTCGCATGATATTGAAGCTAAATTCAATGTTTCGGGTGAATGTGAAGCTAATCCGTGTATTTCGCATGAATCTGAAGCTAAATTGTACATTTCGCATGGATTCGAAGCCAAATCGTTTGTTTAAAATCGCTATTTGGCACGAATTTGAATCGAAATCGTGTGTTTCGCATGGTATTGAAGCTAAATCGTATGTTTCGGGTGAATTTGAAGCTAATCCGTGTATTTCGCATGAATCTGAAGCTAAATTGTTCATTTCGCATGAATTCGAAGCCAAATCGTTTGTTTAAAATCGCTATTTCGCACGAATTTGAATCGAAATCGTGTGTTTCCCATGATATTAAAGCTAAATCGTATGTTTCGCGTGAATTCGAAACTGATTCGTGTATTTCACATGAAACTGAAGCTAAATTGTTCATTTCGCATAAATTTGAAACTAAATCGTTTGTTTAAAATCGCTATTTCGCACGAGTTTCAATCGAAATCGTGTGTTTCTCATGATGTTGAAGCTAAATCGTATGTTTCGCGTTGATTTAAAGCTAATTCGTGTACTTCGCATGAATGTGAAGCTAAATTCTTCATTTCGCATCAATTTGAAGCTAAATCGTTTGTTTAAAATCGCTATTTCGCACGAATTTGAAACGAAATCGTGTGTTTCCTATGATATTGAAGCTAAATCGTATGTTTCGCGTGAATTTGAAACTGATTCGTGCATTTCACATGAAACTGAAGCTAAATTGTTCATTTCGCATAAATTTCAAGCTAAATCGTTTGTTTAAAATCGCTATTTGGCACGAATTTGAATCGAAATCGTGTGTTTCGCATGGTATTCAAGCTAAATCGTATGTTTCGGGTGAATTTGAAGCTAATCCGTGTATTTCGCATGAATCTGAAGCTAAATTGTTCATTTCGCATGAATTCGAAGCCAAATCGTTTGTTTAAAATCGCTATTTCGCACGAATTTGTATCGAAATCGTGTGTTTCCCATGATATTGAAGCTAAATCGTATGTTTCGCGTGAATTTGAAACTGATTCGTGTATTTCACATGAAACTGAAGCTAAATTGTTCATTTCGCATGAATTTGAAGCCAAATCGATTGTTTAAAATCGCTATTTCGCACAAATTTGAAGCGAAATCGTGTATATCGCATGATATTGAAGCTAAATCGTATGTTTCGCGTGAATTTGAAACTGATTCGTGCATTTCACTTGAAACTGAAGCTAAATTGTTCATTTCGCATAATTTTCAAGCTAAATCGTTTGTTTAAAATCGCTATTTGGCACGAATTTGAATCGAAATCGTGTGTTTCGCATGGTATTGAAGCTAAATCGTATGTTTCGGGTGAATTTGAAGCTAATCCGTGTATTTCGCATGAATCTGAAGCTAAATTGTTCATTTCGCATGAATTTGAAACCAAATTGTTTGTTTAAAATCGCTATTTTGCACGAATTTGAAGCGAAATCGTGTGTTTCGCATGGTATTGAAGCTAAATCGTATGTTTCGGGTGAATTTGAAGCTAATCCGTGTATTTCGCATGAATCTGAAGCTAAATTGTTCATTTCGCATGAATTCGAAGCCAAATCGTTTGTTTAAAATCGCTATTTCGCACGAATTTGAATCGAAATCGTGTGTTTCCCATGATATTAAAGCTAAATCGTATGTTTCGCGTGAATTCGAAACTGATTCGTGTATTTCACATGAAACTGAAGCTAAATTGTTCATTTCGCATAAATTTGAAACTAAATCGTTTGTTTAAAATCGCTATTTCGCACGAATTCAATCGAAGTCGTGTGTTTCGCATGATATTGAAGCTAAATCGTATGTTTCGCGTTGATTTAAAGCTAATTCGTGTATTTCGCATGAATCTGAAGCTAAATTGTTCATTTCGCATGAATTCGAAGCCAAATCGTTTGTTTAAAAACGCTATTTCGCACGAATTTGAAGCGAAATCGTGTGTTTCGCATGATATTGAAGCTAAATTCAATGTTTCGGGTGAATGTGAAGCTAATCCGTG
>NW_027477110.1:0-97900 GCF_051020955.1 Megalopta genalis
TTTCGCATGATATTGACGTTAAATCGTATGTTTCGCGTGTATTTAAAACTAATTCGTGTATTTCGCATGAATCTGAAGCTAAATGGTTCATTTCGCATGAATTTGAAGCTAAATCGTTCGTTTAAAATCGCTATTTCGCAAGAATTTGAGTCGAAATCGTGTATTTCGCATGATATTGACGTTAAATCATTTGTCTCGCGTGGATTTGAAGCTAATTCGTGTATTTCGAATGAATCTGAAGCTAAACTGTTCATTTCGCATAAATTTGAAGCGAAATCGTTTGTTAAAAACTGCTATTTCGCACGAATTTGAAGCGAAATCGTGTGTTTCGCATGATATTGAAGCTAAATCGTATGATTCGCGTATATTTAAAACTAATTCGTGTATTTCGAATGAATCTGAACATAAATTGATCATTTCGCATGAATTTGAAGCTAAATCGTTTGTTTAAAATCGCTATTTCGCAAGAATTTGTAGCGAAATCGTGTATTTCGCATGATATTGAAGTTAAATCGTATGTTTCGTGTGTATTTAAAACTAATTCGTGTATTTCGCATGAATCTGAAGCTAAATTGTTCATTTCGCATGAATTTGAAGCTAAATCGTTCTTTTAAAATCGCTATTTCGCAAGAATTTGTAGCGAAATCGTGTTTTTCGCATGATATTGACGCTAAATCGTTTGTCTCGCGTGGATTTGAAGCTAATTCGTGTATTTCGAATGAACCTGAAGCTAAATTGTTCATTTCGCATGAATTTGAAGCTAAATCGTTCGTTTAAATCGTTATTTCGCACGAATTTGAAGCGAAATCGTGTATTTCGCATGATATTGACTTTAAATCGTTTGTCTCGCGTGGATTCGAAGCTAATTCGTGTATTTCGAATGAATCTGAAGCTAAATTGTTGATTTCGCATGAATTTGAAGCTAAATCGTTTGCTAAAAATCGCTATTTCGCACGAATTTGTAGGGATATCGTGTGTTTCGCATGATATTGAAGTTGAATAGTATGTTTCGCATATATTTAAAACTAATTCGTGTATTTCGAATGTATCTGAATCTAAATTGTTCATTTCGCATGAATTTGCATCTAAATCGATTGTTTAAAATCGCTATTTCGATCGAATTTGAAGCGAAATCGTGTGTTTCGCATGATATTGACGCTAAATCGTTTGTCTCGCGTGGATTTGAAGCTAATTCGTGTATTTCGAATGAACCTGAAGCTAAATTGTTCATTTCGCATGAATTTGAAGCTAAATCGTTCGTTTGAAATCGTTATTTCGCACGAATTTGAAGCGAAATCGTGTATTTCGCATGATATTGACTTTAAATCGTTTGTCTCGCGTGGATTCGAAGCTAATTCGTGTATTTCGAATGAATCTGAAGCTAAATTGTTGATTTCGCATGAATTTGAAGCTAAATCGTTTGCTAAAAATCGCTATTTCGCACGAATTTGTAGGGATATCGTGTGTTTCGCATGATATTGAAGTTAAATCGTATGTTTCGTGTGTATTTAAAACTAATTCGTGTATTTCGCATGCATCTGAAGCTAAATTGTTCATTTCGCATGAATTTGAAGCTAAATCGTTCTTTTAAAATCGCTATTTCGCACGAATTTGAAGCGAAATCGTGTTTTTCGTATGATATGGACGCTAAATCATTTGTCTCGCGTGGATTTGAAGCTAATTCGTGTATTTCGAATGAACCTGAAGCTAAATTGTTCATTTCGCATGAATTTGAAGCTAAATCGTTCGTTTGAAATCGTTATTTCGCACGAATTTGAAGCGAAATCGTGTATTTCGCATGATATTGACGTTAAATCGTTTGTCTCGCGTGGATTCGAAGCTAATTCGTGTATTTCGAATGAATCTGAAGCTAAATTGTTCATTTCGCATGAATTTGAAGCTAAATCGTTCGTTTGAAATCGTTATTTCGCACGAATTTGAAGCGAAATCGTGTGTTTCGCATGATATTTAAGTTAAATCGTACGTTTTGCGTGTGTTTAAAACTAATTCGTGTATTTCGCATGAATCTGAAGCTAAATTGTTCATTTCGCATGAATTTGAAGCTAAATCGTTCGTTTAAAATCGCTATTTCGTAAGAATTTGTAGCGAAATCGTGTGTTTCGCATGATATTGACGCTAAATCGTTTGTCTCGCGTGGATTTGAAGCTAATTCGTATACTTCGAATGAATCTGAAGCTAAATTGATCATTTCGCATGAATTTGAAGCTAAATCGTTCGTTTAAAATCGCTATTTCGTAAGAATTGGTAGCGAAATCGTGTGTTTCGCATGATATTGACGCTAAATCGTTTGTCTCGCGTGAATTCGAAGCTAATTCGTGTATTTCGCATGAATCTGAAGCTAAATTGTTCATTCCGCTTGAATTTGAAGCTAAATCGTTCGTTTGAAATCGTTATTTCGCACGAATTTGTAGCGAAATCGTGTATTTCGCATGATATTGACGTTAAATCGTATGTTTCGCGTGTATTTAAAACTAATTCGTGTATTTCGCATGAATCTGAAGCTAAATGGTTCATTTCGCATGAATTTGAAGCTAAATCGTTCGTTTAAAATCGCTATTTCGCAAGAATTTGAGTCGAAATCGTGTATTTCGCATGATATTGACGTTAAATCGTTTGTCTCGCGTGGATTTGAAGCTAATTCGTGTATTTCGCATGAATCTGAAGCTAAATTGTTCATTTCGCATGAATTTGAAGCTAAATCGTTTGTTAAAAATCGCTGTTTCGCACGAATTTGTAGGGATATCGTGTGTTTCGCATGATATCGAAGTTAAATCGTATGATTCGCGTATATTTAAAACTAATTCGTGTATTTCGAATGAATCTGAACATAAATTGATCATTTCGCATGAATTTGAAGCTAAATCGTTTGTTCAAAATCGCTATTTCGCAAGAATTTGTAGCGAAATCGTGTATTTCGCATGATATTGCCGTTAAATCGTTTGTCTCGCGTGGATTCGAAGCTAATTCGTGTATTTCGAATGAATCTGAAGCTAAATTGTTCATTTCGCATGAATTTGAAACTAAATCGTTTGTTTAAAATCGCTATTTCGCACGTATTTGTAGGGATATCGTGTGTTTCGCATGATATTGAAGTTAAATCGTATGTTTCGCGTGTATTTAAAACTAATTCGTGTATTTCGCATGAATATGAAGCTAAATTGTTCATTTCGCATGAATTTGAAGCTAAATCATTCGTTTAAAATCGCTATTTCGAAAGAATTTGTATCGAAATCGTGTGTTTCGCATGATATTGACGCTAAATCGTTTGTCTCGCGTGGATTTGAAGCTAATTCGTGTATTTCGAATGAACCTGAAGCTAAATTGTTCATTTCGCATGAATTTGAAGCTAAATCGTTCGTTTGAAATCGTTATTTTGCACGAATTTGAAGCGAAATCGTGTATTTTGCATGATATTGACGTTAAATCGTTTGTCTCGCGTGGATTCGAAGCTAATTCGTGTATTTCGCATGAATCTGAAGCTAAATTGTTCATTTCGCATGAATTTGAAGCTAAATCGTTCGTTTGAAATCGTTATTTCGCACGAATTTGAAGCGAAATCGTGTGTTTCGCATGATATTTAAGTTAAATCGTATGTTTTGCGTGTATTTAAAACTATTTCGTGTATTTCGCATGAATCTGATGCTAAATTGTTCATTTCGCATGAATTTGAAGCTAAATCGTTCGTTTGAAATCGTTATTTCGCACGAATTTGAAGTGAAATCGTGTGTTTCGAATGATATTGAAGTTAAATCGTATGTTTCGCGTGTATTTAAAACTAATTCGTGTATTTCGAATGAATCTGAAGCTAAATTGTTCATTTCGCTTGAATTTGAAGCTAAATCATTCGTTTAAAATCGCTATTTCGAAAGAATTTGTAGCGAAATCGTGTGTTTCGCATGATATTGACGCTAAATCGTTTGTCTCGCGTGGATTTGAAGCTAATTCGTGTATTTCGAATGAACCTGAAGCTAAATTGTTCATTTCGCATGAATTTGAAACTAAATCGTTTGTTTAAAATCGCTATTTCGCACGTATTTGTAGGGATATCGTGTGTTTCGCATGATATTGAAGTTGAATAGTATGTTTCGCGTATATTTAAAACTAATTCGTGTATTTCGAATGTACCGGAAGCTAAATTGTTCATTTCGCATGAATTTGAAGCTAAATCGTTCGTTTGAAATCGCTATTTCGCACGAATTTGAAGCGAAATCGTCTGTTTCGCATGATATTGAAGTTAAATCGTTTGTTTCGCGTGGATTTGAAGCTGATGCGTGTATTTCGAATGAATCTGAAGCTAAATTGTTCATTTCGCATGAATTTTAATCTAAATGGTTTGTTTAAAATCGTTATTTCGCAAGAATTTGTAGCGAAATCGTGTATTTCGCATGATATTGAAGTTAAATCGTTTGTCTCGCGTGAATTCGAAGCTAATTCGTGTATTTCGAATGAATCTGATGCTAAATTGTTCATTTCGCGTGAATTTGAAGCTAAATCGTTCGTTTGAAATCGTTATTTCGCACGAATTTGTAGCGAAATCGTGTGTTTCGAATGATATTGAAGTTAAATCGTATGTTTCGCGTGTATTTAAAACCAATTCGTGTATTTCGCATGAATCTGAAGCTAAATTGTTCATTTCGCATGAATTTGAAGCTAAATCGTTTGTTTAAAATCGCTATTTCGCAAGAATTTGTAGCGAAATCGTGTATTTCGCATGATATTGACGTTAAATCGTTTGTCTCGCGTGAATTCGAAGCTAATTCGTGTATTTCGAATGAATCTGATGCTAAATTGTTCATTTCGCATGAATTTGAAGCTAAATCGTTCGTTTGAAATCGTTATTTCGCTCGAATTTGAAGTGAAATCGTGTGTTTCGAATGATATTGAAGTTAAATCGTATGTTTCGCGTGTATTTAAAACTAATTCGTGTATTTCGAATGAATCTGAAGCTAAATTGTTCATTTCGCATGAATTTGAAGCTAAATCATTCGTTTAAAATCGCTATTTCGAAAGAATTTGTAGCGAAATCGTGTGTTTCGCATGATATTGACGCTAAATCGTTTGTCTCGCGTGGATTTGAAGCTAATTCGTGTATTTCCAATGAACCTGAAGCTAAATTGTTCATTTCGCATGAATTTGAAGCTAAATCGTTTGTTAACACTATTCCTACCGGGACCGGTCAAATGACCGTTTTTAAATTTTCAATTGGAATTTCTTACATTCAACGTAAGTGAATCGCCTTTAAACTTTACGACTTTTCCTCATATATATGTATGATACATTTTTCAATATTCACTTATTTTTTTATTGTTTATTTTCTGAGAAATATTTGTAGTCTGTCTTACCTACCACGACCGGTCATTTGACCGGTAGTACGATTTATACATTTTTGTAATAGTTATAAGAAAGTGCACAGGGGCAGAGGCATTTAGAGTGTTGGGATATAAATGGGAACTGTCTACTGCAAAGTTATATGCATTTTTGCAATTATGTATGCACGCGGCGCATATGAGGCTAAGAATATGGATATAGCACTTCTATGGAATAAAAAGTGGGGCCCGCCTTTTTTCTCAAATACTATGAGTAGACATGACTTTACGGAGATTATGAGATTTATTCGATTTGACGACAGAAATCAACGAAGCCAACGGTTACAAACCGATAAATTCGCCATGATTTCCGAAGTTTGGTACAAGTTTATTGACAACAGTCAAAATTGTTATAAACCAGGACCATATATTACTATTGACGAACAATTGTTTCCAACGAAAGCAAGGTGTAGATTCACTCAATACATGCCCAATAAACCGGACAAATTTGGTATAAAATTTTGGTTAGCATCCGATGTACGTAAACGGCTTTCCATATTTGGCATAACCTTGACATAACCATCAGTTCCTCTTGGAGAGTTCGTCACTATGAAATTAGCAGAATCGTATGTAGGATGTGGAAGAAATATAACCACAGACAACTTTTTACAAGCCTACCTTTAGCAACAAAACTTTTAGCAAAAAAAAAACTACGATTATTGGGACAATCAGAGCAAATAGAAAAGAGCTACCAAGACTGGCAAAACTGAAAAACGACGACATGGCACTTTTCTCAACCAAACTCTATCGCTCAAATAATTGTATGTTGACAATTTACAAAGCCAAACCAAGAAAGAAAGTTCTAGTTCTCAGTTCAATGCACAACTCCGTACAAGTTGAAGTAAATGACACCCGATCACCGGAAACAATTCAATTGTATAATAGCACCAAATTTGGCGTAGATGCGACCGATCAAATGGCCAGAAATTATTCGGTAAAATCTAAATTTCGGAGATGGCCTTTGCAAGTATTTTTTAATATCTTGGATTTAGCCGGGATAAATGCATGGGTGTTATATAAAGAAACTGCGGGAGGAGAAATTACAAGACAGGAATTTCTATTCCAATTGGCAGAAGAACTTGCCATCGAATATCAACGAGAGCTCGGCACAGAAAATCAACCAATACCCATCGCAAGTACAAGTACAGGTTCCCGTGAACGGAAAACATGTCAGATAAGGTATTGTAAAGATAATAAGACGAACAAAATCTGTCTAAAATGTAAAAAGTACGTATGCGGAAAATGTACAGTTGAGAAGCCCATTTGTAAAAAATGCGACGAAAAAGAATGAAATGTAGATTATGTACTCTTGAATAAAAGAAAATATATTTTTATACTGGTAAACTGGCTATTGGTCTGCATTCAATATTGAAAATATAAGTTGTGAAAGACCGGTCATTTGACCGGTCGCGGTAGGAATAGGTATACGTGAAGTGTCGGTAGGAATAGTGTTAAGAATCGCTATTTCGCACGAATATGTAGGGATATCGTGTGTTTCGCATGATATTGAAGTTAAATCGTATGTTTCGCGTGTATTTAAAACTAATTCGTGTATTTCGCATGAATCTGAAGCTAAATTGTTCATTTCGCATGAATTTGAAGCTAAATCATTCGTTTAAAATCGCTATTTCGAAAGAATTTGTATCGAAATCGTGTGTTTCGCATGATATTGACGCTAAATCGTTTGTCTCGCGTGGATTTGAAGCTAATTCGTGTATTTCGAATGAATCTGAAGCTAAATTGTTCATTTCGCATGAATTTGAAACTAAATCGTTTGTTTAAAATCGCTATTTCGCACGTATTTGTAGGGATATCGTGTGTTTCGCATGATATTGAAGTTAAATCGTATGTTTCGCGTGTATTTAAAACTAATTCGTGTATTTCGCATGAATCTGAAGCTAAATTGTTCATTTCGCATGAATTTGAAGCTAAATCATTCGTTTAAAATCGCTATTTCGAAAGAATTTGTATCGAAATCGTGTGTTTCGCATGATATTGACGCTAAATCGTTTGTCTCGCGTGGATTTGAAGCTAATTCGTGTATTTCGAATGAACCTGAAGCTAAATTGTTCATTTCGCATGAATTTGAAGCTAAATCGTTCGTTTGAAATCGTTATTTTGCACGAATTTGAAGCGAAATCGTGTATTTTGCATGATATTGACGTTAAATCGTTTGTCTCGCGTGGATTCGAAGCTAATTCGTGTATTTCGCATGAATCTGAAGCTAAATTGTTCATTTCGCATGAATTTGAAGCTAAATCGTTCGTTTGAAATCGTTATTTCGCACGAATTTGAAGCGAAATCGTGTGTTTCGCATGATATTTAAGTTAAATCGTATGTTTTGCGTGTATTTAAAACTATTTCGTGTATTTCGCATGAATCTGATGCTAAATTGTTCATTTCGCATGAATTTGAAGCTAAATCGTTCGTTTGAAATCGTTATTTCGCACGAATTTGAAGTGAAATCGTGTGTTTCGAATGGTATTGAAGTTAAATCGTATGTTTCGCGTGTATTTAAAACTAATTCGTGTATTTCGAATGAATCTGAAGCTAAATTGTTCATTTCGCTTGAATTTGAAGCTAAATCATTCGTTTAAAATCGCTATTTCGAAAGAATTTGTAGCGAAATCGTGTGTTTCGCATGATATTGACGCTAAATCGTTTGTCTCGCGTGGATTTGAAGCTAATTCGTGTATTTCCAATGAACCTGAAGCTAAATTGTTCATTTCGCATGAATTTGAAGCTAAATCGTTTGTTAAGAATCGCTATTTCGCACGAATATGTAGGGATATCGTGTGTTTCGCATGATATTGAAGTTAAATCGTATGTTTCGCGTGTATTTAAAACTAATTCGTGTATTTCGCATGAATCTGAAGCTAAATTGTTCATTTCGCATGAATTTGAAGCTAAATCGTTCGTTTGAAATCGTTATTTCGCACGAATTTGTAGCGAAATCGTGTGTTTCGAATGATATTGAAGTTAAATCGTATGTTTCGCGTGTATTTAAAACCAATTCGTGTATTTCGCATGAATCTGAAGCTAAATTGTTCATTTCGCATGAATTTGAAGCTAAATCGTTTGTTTAAAATCGCTATTTCGCAAGAATTTGTAGCGAAATCGTGTATTTCGCATGATATTGACGTTAAATCGTTTGTCTCGCGTGAATTCGAAGCTAATTCGTGTATTTCGAATGAATCTGATGCTAAATTGTTCATTTCGCATGAATTTGAAGCTAAATCGTTCGTTTGAAATCGTTATTTCGCTCGAATTTGAAGTGAAATCGTGTGTTTCGAATGATATTGAAGTTAAATCGTATGTTTCGCGTGTATTTAAAACTAATTCGTGTATTTCGAATGAATCTGAAGCTAAATTGTTCATTTCGCATGAATTTGAAGCTAAATCATTCGTTTAAAATCGCTATTTCGAAAGAATTTGTAGCGAAATCGTGTGTTTCGCATGATATTGACGCTAAATCGTTTGTCTCGCGTGGATTTGAAGCTAATTCGTGTATTTCCAATGAACCTGAAGCTAAATTGTTCATTTCGCATGAATTTGAAGCTAAATCGTTTGTTAAGAATCGCTATTTCGCACGAATATGTAGGGATATCGTGTGTTTCGCATGATATTGAAGTTAAATCGTATGTTTCGCGTGTATTTAAAACTAATTCGTGTATTTCGCATGAATCTGAAGCTAAATTGTTCATTTCGCATGAATTTGAAGCTAAATCATTCGTTTAAAATCGCTATTTCGAAAGAATTTGTATCGAAATCGTGTGTTTCGCATGATATTGACGCTAAATCGTTTGTCTCGCGTGGATTTGAAGCTAATTCGTGTATTTCGAATGAATCTGAAGCTAAATTGTTCATTTCGCATGAATTTGAAACTAAATCGTTTGTTTAAAATCGCTATTTCGCACGTATTTGTAGGGATATCGTGTGTTTCGCATGATATTGAAGTTAAATCGTATGTTTCGCGTGTATTTAAAACTAATTCGTGTATTTCGCATGAATCTGAAGCTAAATTGTTCATTTCGCATGAATTTGAAGCTAAATCATTCGTTTAAAATCGCTATTTCGAAAGAATTTGTATCGAAATCGTGTGTTTCGCATGATATTGACGCTAAATCGTTTGTCTCGCGTGGATTTGAAGCTAATTCGTGTATTTCGAATGAACCTGAAGCTAAATTGTTCATTTCGCATGAATTTGAAGCTAAATCGTTCGTTTGAAATCGTTATTTTGCACGAATTTGAAGCGAAATCGTGTATTTTGCATGATATTGACGTTAAATCGTTTGTCTCGCGTGGATTCGAAGCTAATTCGTGTATTTCGCATGAATCTGAAGCTAAATTGTTCATTTCGCATGAATTTGAAGCTAAATCGTTCGTTTGAAATCGTTATTTCGCACGAATTTGAAGCGAAATCGTGTGTTTCGCATGATATTTAAGTTAAATCGTATGTTTTGCGTGTATTTAAAACTATTTCGTGTATTTCGCATGAATCTGATGCTAAATTGTTCATTTCGCATGAATTTGAAGCTAAATCGTTCGTTTGAAATCGTTATTTCGCACGAATTTGAAGTGAAATCGTGTGTTTCGAATGGTATTGAAGTTAAATCGTATGTTTCGCGTGTATTTAAAACTAATTCGTGTATTTCGAATGAATCTGAAGCTAAATTGTTCATTTCGCTTGAATTTGAAGCTAAATCATTCGTTTAAAATCGCTATTTCGAAAGAATTTGTAGCGAAATCGTGTGTTTCGCATGATATTGACGCTAAATCGTTTGTCTCGCGTGGATTTGAAGCTAATTCGTGTATTTCCAATGAACCTGAAGCTAAATTGTTCATTTCGCATGAATTTGAAGCTAAATCGTTTGTTAAGAATCGCTATTTCGCACGAATATGTAGGGATATCGTGTGTTTCGCATGATATTGAAGTTAAATCGTATGTTTCGCGTGTATTTAAAACTAATTCGTGTATTTCGCATGAATCTGAAGCTAAATTGTTCATTTCGCATGAATTTGAAGCTAAATCATTCGTTTAAAATCGCTATTTCGAAAGAATTTGTATCGAAATCGTGTGTTTCGCATGATATTGAAGTTAAATCGTATGTTTCGCGTGTATTTAAAACTAATTCGTGTATTTCGCATGAATCTGAAGCTAAATTGTTCATTTCGCATGAATTTGAAGCTAAATCATTCGTTTAAAATCGCTATTTCGAAAGAATTTGTATCGAAATCGTGTGTTTCGCATGATATTGTCGCTAAATCGTTTGTCTCGCGTGGATTTGAAGCTAATTCGTGTATTTCGAATGAATCTGAAGCTAAATTGTTCATTTCGCATGAATTTGAAACTAAATCGTTTGTTTAAAATCGCTATTTTGCACGTATTTGTAGGGATATCGTGTGTTTCGCATGATATTGAAGTTAAATCGTATGTTTCGCGTGTATTTAAAACTAATTCGTGTATTTCGCATGAATCTGAAGCTAAATTGTTCATTTCGCATGAATTTGAAGCTAAATCATTCGTTTAAAATCGCTATTTCGAAAGAATTTGTATCGAAATCGTGTGTTTCGCATGATATTGACGCTAAATCGTTTGTCTCGCGTGGATTTGAAGCTAATTCGTGTATTTCGAATGAACCTGAAGCTAAATTGTTCATTTCGCATGAATTTGAAGCTAAATCGTTCGTTTGAAATCGTTATTTTGCACGAATTTGAAGCGAAATCGTGTATTTTGCATGATATTGACGTTAAATCGTTTGTCTCGCGTGGATTCGAAGCTAATTCGTGTATTTCGCATGAATCTGAAGCTAAATTGTTCATTTCGCATGAATTTGAAGCTAAATCGTTCGTTTGAAATCGTTATTTCGCACGAATTTGAAGCGAAATCGTGTGTTTCGCATGATATTTAAGTTAAATCGTATGTTTTGCGTGTATTTAAAACTATTTCGTGTATTTCGCATGAATCTGATGCTAAATTGTTCATTTCGCATGAATTTGAAGCTAAATCGTTCGTTTGAAATCGTTATTTCGCACGAATTTGAAGTGAAATCGTGTGTTTCGAATGATATTGAAGTTAAATCGTATGTTTCGCGTGTATTTAAAACTAATTCGTGTATTTCGAATGAATCTGAAGCTAAATTGTTCATTTCGCTTGAATTTGAAGCTAAATCATTCGTTTAAAATCGCTATTTCGAAAGAATTTGTAGCGAAATCGTGTGTTTCGCATGATATTGACGCTAAATCGTTTGTCTCGCGTGGATTTGAAGCTAATTCGTGTATTTCGAATGAACCTGAAGCTAAATTGTTCATTTCGCATGAATTTGAAGCTAAATCGTTCGTTTGAAATCGTTATTTCGCACGAATTTGAAGCGAAATCGTATATTTTGCATGATATTGACGTTAAATCGTTTGTCGCGTGGATTCGATGCTAATTCGTGTATTTCGAATGAATCTGAAGCTAAATTGTTCATTTCGCATGAATTTGAAGCTAAATCGTTTGTTAAGAATCGCTATTTCGCACGAATATGTAGGGATATCGTGTGTTTCGCATGATATTGAAGTTAAATCGTATGATTCGCGTATATTTAAAACTAATTCGTGTATTTCGAATGAATCTGAACATAAATTGATCATTTCGCATGAATTTGAAGCTAAATCGTTTGTTCAAAATCGCTATTCCGCAAGAATTTGTAGCGAAATCGTGTATTTCGCATGATATTGCCGTTAAATCGTTTGTCTCGCGTGGATTCGAAGCTAATTCGTGTATTTCGAATGAATCTGAAGCTAAATTGTTCATTTCGCATGAATTTGAAGCTAAATCGTTTTTGTTAAAAATCGCTATTTCGCACGAATTTGTAGCGGAATAGTGTGTTTCGCATGATATTTAAGTTAAATCGTTTTTCTCGCGTGGATTCGAAGCTAATTCGTGTATTTCGAATGAATATGAAGCTAAGTTGTTCATTTCGCATGAATTTGAAGCTAAATCGTTCGTTTGAAATCGTTATTTCGCACGAATTTGAAGCGAAATCGTGTGTTTCGAATGATATTGAAGTTAAATCGTATGTTTCGCGTGTATTTAAAACTAATTCGTGTAATTCGCATGAATCTGAAGCTAAATTGTTCATTCCGCTTGAATTTGAAGCTAAATCGTTCGTTTGAAATCGTTATTTCGCACAAATTTGTAGCGAATAGTGTGTTTCGCATGATATTGAAGTTAAATCGTATGTTTCGCGTGTATTTAAAACTAATTCGTGTAATTCGCACTAATCTGAAGCTAAATTGTTCATTCCGCTTGAATTTGAAGCTAAATCGTTCGTTTGAAATCGTTATTTCGCACAAATTTGTAGCGGAATAGTGTGTTTCGCATGATATTGAAGTTAAATCGTATGTTTCGCGTGCATTTAAAACTAATTCGTGTATTTCGCATGAATCTGAAGCTAAATTGTTCATTTCGCATGAATTTGAAGCTAAATCGTTCGTTAAAATCGCTATCTCGAAAGAATTTGAAGCGAAATCGTGTGTTTCGCATGATATTGACGCTAAATCGTTTGTCTCGCGTGGATTTGAAGCTAATTCATGTATTTCGAATGAATCTGAAGCTAAATTGATCATTTCGCATGAATTTGAAGCTAAATCGTTTGTTTAAAATCGCTATTTCGCAAGAATTTGTAGCGAAATCGTGTATTTCGCATGATATTGACGTTAAATCGTTTGTCTCGCGTGAATTCGAAGCTAATTCGTGTATTTCGAATGAATCTGAAGCTAAATTGTTCATTTCGCATGAATTTGAAACTAAATCGTTTGTTTAAAATCGCTATTTCGCACGTATTTGTAGGGATATCGTGTGTTTCGCATGATATTGAAGTTAAATCGTATGTTTCGCGTGTATTTAAAACTAATTCGTGTATTTCGCATGAATCTGAAGCTAAATTGTTCATTTCGCATGAATTTGAAGCTAAATCGTTCGTTTAAAATCGCTATTTCGAAAGAATTTGTAGCGAAATTGTGTTTTTCGCATGATAATGATGCTAAATCGATTGTCTCGCGTGGATTTGAAGCTAATTCGTGTATTTCGAATGAACCTGAAGCTAAATTGTTCATTTAGCATGAATTTGAAAGCTAAATAGTTCGTTTAAAATCGCTATTCGTAAGACTTTGTAGCGAAATCGTGTGTATCGCATGATATTGACGCTAAATCGTTTTTCTCGCGTGGATATGAAGCTAATTCGTGTATTTCGAATGAATCTGAAGCTAAATTGATCATTTCGCATGAATTTGAAGCTAAATCGTTTGTTTAAAATCGCTATTTCGCAAGAATTTGTAGCGAAATCGTGTATTTCGCATGATATTGACGTTAAATCGTTTGTCTCGCGTGGATTTGAAGCTAATTCGTGTATTTCGCATGAATCTGAAGCTAAATTGTTCATTTCGCATGATTTTGAAGCTAAATCGTTCGTTTGAAATCGCTATTTCGCAAGAATTTGTAGCGAAAATCGTGTATTTCGCATGATATTGACGTTAAATCGTTTGTCTCGCGTGAATTCGAAGCTAATTCGTGTATTTCGAATGAATCTGAAGCTAAACTGTTCATTTCGCATGAATTTGAAACTAAATCGTTTGTTTAAAATCGCTATTTCGCACGTATTTGTAGGGATATCGTGTGTTTCGCATGATATTGAAGTTGAATAGTATGTTTCGTGTGTATTTAAACTAATTCGTGTATTTCGCATGAATCTGAAGCTAAATTGTTCATTTCGCATGAATTTGAAGCTAAATCGTTCTTTTAAAATCGCTGTTTCGCCAGAATTGGTAGCGAAATCGTGTGTTTCGCATGATATTGACGCTAAATCGTTTGTCTCGCGTGGATTTGAAGCTAATTCGTGTATTTCGAATGAACCTGAAGCTAAATTGTTCATTTCGCATGAATTTGAAGCTAAATCGTTCGTTTGAAATCGTTATTTCGCACGAATTTGAAGCCAAAATCGTGTATTTCGCATGATATTGACTTTAAATCGTTTGTCTCGCGTGGATTTGAAGCTAATTCGTGTACTTCGAATGAATCTGAAGCTAAATTGATCATTTCGCATGAATTTGAAGCTAAATTCGTTTGTTTTAAAATCGCTATTTCGCAAGAATTTGTAGCGAAATCGTGTATTTCGCATGATATTGACGTTAAATCGTTTGTCTCGCGTGAATTCGAAGCTAATTCGTGTATTTCGAATGAATCTGAAGCTAAATTGTTCATATCGCATGACTTTTGAAGCTAAATCGTTTGTTAAAAATCGCTATTTCGCACGAATTTGTAGGGATATCGTGTGTTTCGCATGATATTGAAGTTGAATAGTATGTTTCGCGTATATCTAAAACTAGTTCGTGTATTTCGAATGAATCTGAAGCTAAATTGTTCATTTCGCATGAATTTGAAACTAAATCGTTTGTTTAAAATCGCTATTTCGCTCGAATTTGAAGCGAAATCGTGTGTATCGCATGATATTGAAGTTAAATCGTATGTTTCGCGTGTATTTAAAACTAATTCGTGTAATTCGCATGAATCTGAAGCTAAATTGTTCATTCCGCTTGAATTTGAAGCTAAATCGTTCGTTTGAAATCGTTATTTCATACGAATTTGAAGCGAAATCGTGTGTTTCGCATGATATTGAAGTTAAATCGTATGGTTTCGTGTGTATTTAAAACTAATTCGTGTATTTCGCATGCATCTGAAGCTAAATTGTTCATTTCGCATGAATTTGAAGCTAAATCGTTCTTTTAAAATCGCTATTTCGCAAGAATTTGTAGCGAAATCGTGTGTTTCGCATGATATTGACGCTAAATCGTTTGTCTCGCGTGGATTTGAAGCTAATTCGTGTATTTCGAATGAACCTGAAGCTAAATTGTTCATTTCGCATGAATTTGAAGCTAAATCGTTCGTTTTTAATCGTTATTTCGCACGAATTTGAAGCGAAATCGTGTATTTCGCATGATATTGACGTTAAATCGTTTGTCTAGCGTGGATTCGATGCTAATTCGTGTCTTTCGAATGAATCTGAAGCTAAATTATTCATTTCGCATGAATTTGAAGCTAAATCGTTCGTTTGAAATCGTTATTTCGCACGAATTTGAAGCGAAATCATGTTTTTTCGCATGATATTTAAGTTAAATCGTACGTTTTGCGTGTGTTTAAAACTAATTCGTGTATTTCGCATGAATCTGAAGCTAAATTGTTCATTTCGCATGAGTTTGAAGCTAAATCGTTCGTTTAAAATCGCTATTTCGTAAGAATTTGTAGCGAAATCGTGTGTTTCGCATGATATTGACGCTAAATCGTTTGTCTCGCGTGGATTTGAAGCTAATTCGTGTACTTCGAATGAATCTGAAGCTAAATTGATCATTTCGCATGAATTTGAAGCTAAATCGTTTGTTTAAAATCGCTATTTCGCAAGAATTTGTAGCGAAATCGTGTATTTCGCATGATATTGACGTTAAATCGTTTGTCTCGCGTGAATTCGAAGCTAATTCGTGTATTTCGAATGAATCTGAGCTAAATTGTTCATTTCGCATGAATTTGAAACTAAATCGTTTGTTTAAAATCGCTATTTCGCACGTATTTGAGTCGAAATCGTGTATTTCGCATGATATTGACGTTAAATCGTTTGTCGCGTGGATTCGATGCTAATTCGTGTATTTCGAATGAATCTGAAGCTAAATTGATCATTTCGCATGAATTTGAAGCTAAATCGTTTGTTTAAAATCGCTATTTCGCAAGAATTTGTAGCGAAATCGTGTATTTCGCATGATATTGACGTTAAACCGTTTGTCTCGCGTGAATTCGAATCTAATTCGTGTATTTCGTATGAATCTGAAGCTAAATTGTTCATTTCGCATGAATTTGAATCTAAATCGTTCGTTTAAAATCGCTATTTCGCACGTATTTGTAGGGATATCGTGTGTTTCGCATGATATTGAAGTTGAATAGTATGTTTCGCGTATATTTAAAACTAATTCGTGTATTTCGAATGAATCTGAAGCTAAATTGTTCATTTCGCATGAATTTGAAGCTAAATCATTCGTTTAAAATCGCTATTTCGAAAGAATTTGTAGCGAAATCGTGTGTTTCGCATGATATTGACGCTAAATCGTTTGTCTCGCGTGGATTTGAAGCTAATTCGTGTATTTCGAATGAATCTGAAGCTAAATTGTTCATTCCGCTTGAATTTGAAACTAAATCGTTCGTTTGAAATCGTTATTTCATACGAATTTGAAGCGAAATCGTGTGTTTCGCATGATATTGAAGTTAAATCGTATGTTTCGTGTGTATTTAAAACTAATTCGTGTATTTCGCATGCATCTGAAGCTAAATTGTTCATTTCGCATGAATTTGAAGCTAAATCGTTCGTTTAAAATCGCTATTTCGCACGTATTTGTAGCGAAATCGTGTATTTCGCATGATATTGACGTTAAATCGTTTGTCTCGCGTGAATTCGAAGCTAATTCGTTTATTTCGAATGAATCTGAAGCTAAATTGTTCATTTCGCATGAATTTGAAACTAAATCGTTTGTTTAAAATCGCTATTTCGCACGTATTTGTAGGGATATCGTGTGTTTCGCATGATATTGAAGTTGAATAGTATGTTTCGCGTATATTTAAAACTAATTCGTGTATTTCGAATGTACCTGAAGCTAAATTGCTCATTTCGCATGAATTTGAAGCTAACTCGTTCGTTTGAAATCGTTATTTCGCACGAATTTGTAGCGGAATAGTGTGTTTCGCATGATATTTAAGTTAAATCGTTTGTCTCGCGTGGATTCGAAGCTAATTCGTGTATTTCGAATGAATCTGAAGCTAAATTGTTCATTCGCATGAATTTGAAGCTAAATCGTTTGTTTAAAATCGCTATTTCGCACGAATTTGAAGCGAAATCGTCTGTTTCGCATGATATTGAAGTTAAGTCGTTTGTTTCGCGTGGATTTGAAGCTGATGCGTGTATTTCGAATGAATCTGAAGCTAAATTGTTCATTTCGCATGGATTTGAAGCTATCTCGTTTGTTTCGCCTGGAGTTGAATCTATATCACTTATATCGCAAGTATTTGAAGCTAAATCATTTGTATGGTATCGATTTTAAGCTAAGCCTTCTACTTCGCATTGATTTGAAGCTAAATCATGTGTCTCACTTGGTTTTAAAGCTAATTCGTTTGTTTCGCAAGCGGTTGAAGCTAAATCATGTTTATCACAAGTATATGAAGCTAAAACCATTTGGTTTCGCAAGAATATGAAGCTAAACCATGTGTTTCGCTTGGATTTGAAGCTAAATCATGTGGTTCGCATGGATTTGAAACTAACTCGTTTGGTTTCGCCTACATTTGAAGCTAAATCAATTATATCGCAAGTATTTGAAGCAGAATCATTTTTGTCGCATGGCTTTGAGGATAAGCCTTCTACTTCCCATTAATTTGAGGGTAAATCATGTGTTTCGCATGGATTTGAAGGTAACTCGTTTGTTCGGCTGCATTTGAGGCTATATCATGTATATGACAAGCATTTGAAGATAAATCATTTGATTCGCATGGATTCGAAGCTAAGCTTTCTACTACGCATTGATTTGAAGCTAAATCTTTGATTCGCATGGATTAGAAGCTAAGCTTCCTACTTCGCATTGATTTGGAGCTAAATCATGTGTTTCGCTTGGATTTGAAGCTAAGCCTTCTACTTCGCATTGATTTGAAGCTAAATCATGTGTTTCGCATGGATCTCAAGGTAACTCATTTCTTTCGCCTGCATTTGAATCTACTTTATCTAGATCACAAGTATTTGAAGGTAAATCATTTGTTTCCTATGCATTTGAAGCTAATCCTACTACTTCGCATTGATTTGAAGATAAATCATGTGTTGCTCATGGATTTGAGGCTAACTCGTTTGTTTCGCCTGCATTTGGAGCTATATCACTTATATTCGCAAGTATTTGAAGCTGAATCTTTCGTTTTGAAACTAAATAATGTGTTTCGCATGGATTTGGAATATAACTCGTTCTTTTCCCCCGCATTAGATGCTATATCACTTACATCGCCAGTATCTGAAGATAAATCGTTTGTATCGCATGAATTTGAAGCTATGACATACAAATGCACATTGATTTGAAGCTAAATCATGTGTTCGCATGGATCAGAATATAACTCGTTTGTTTCGCCTGCATTTGAAGCTAAATCACTTATATCGCAAGTATTTGAAGCTAAGTCATTTGTTTCGCACGGACTTGAAGCTAAGCCTTCTACTTCGCATTGATTTGAAGCTAAATCATCTGCTTCGCTTGGATTTGAAGATAACACGTTTGTTTCACATACCGTTGAACCTAAATCATGTATATCGCTAGTATTTAAAGCTGACCATTTTGTTTCGCAAGAATATTAAGCTAAGCCATTTGTTTTCGCAAGAATATGAAGCTAAACCATGTGTTTCGCATGAGCTTGGTGCTAAATCATGTGTTTCACATGGATTTGAAGCTAAGCCTTCTACTTCGCATTGATTTGGTGCTAAATCATGTGTTTCGCATGGATTTGAAGCTTTTTCATTTATTTCGCAAGTATTTGGAGCTAAATCATTTGATGCGCATGGATTTGAAGCTAAGCTTTCTACTTCGCATTGATTTTAAGCTAAATCATGTGTGTCGCTTGGATTTAAAGCTAAGCATTCTACTTTGCATTGATTTGAAGCTAAATCATGTGTTTCGCATGGATTTGAAGCTAACTCGTTTGTTTCGCATGCAGTTGAAGGATAATCATGTATTTCACAAAGTATTTGAAGCTAAACAATTTGTTTCGCATGGATTTGAAGCTAAGGCCTCCTACTTCTCACTGACTTGAAGCTAAATCATGTGTTTCTCTTGGATTTGAAACTAACTCGTTTCTTTGGCATGCAGTTGAAGCTAAATCAAGTATATTCACAAGCATTTGAAGCGAAAACATTTGATTCACATAGTTTTTAAGCTAAGCCTTCTACTTCACATTGATTGAATCTAAATCATGCGTTTCGCTTGGATTTGAAGCTAACTCGTTCGTTTCTACTGCATTTGATGCTACATCACTTATATCGCTAGTAGCTGATGCTAAATCATTTGTTTCGCATGGATTTGAAGCAGAATCTTCCACATCGCATTGATTTGAAGCTAAATCACGTGTCTCGCTTGGTTTAATGCTAACTCGTTTGTTTCGCATGCGGTTGAAGCTAAATCATGTTTATCACAAGTATGTGAAGCTAAACCATTTGATTCGCAAGAATATGAAGCTAAACCATATGTTTCGCTTGGATTTGAAGCTAAATCATGTGGTTTCGCATGGATTTGAAACTAACTCGTTTGTTTCGCCTGCATTTGAATCTAAATCATGTTTATCACAAGTATCTGAAGCTAAACCACTTGTTTCGCAAGCATATCAAGCTAAAACCTTGTGTTTCGCATCGATTTGAAGCCAAATCTTGTGTCCGCATGGATCTGAAGCTTACTCGTTTGTTTTGCCTGCATTGATTTTATATACCTAAATCATTTGTTTCGCAAGAAATTTAAGCTAAATCATGTGTTTCGCATGGAATTGAAGCTACCTGGTTTGTTTCGCCTGCATTTGAAGCTAGTTCACTTGTATCGCAAGTATTTGAAGCTAAATCATTTGTTTCGCATGGATAAGAAGCTACGCCATCTCCTTCGCATTGATTTAAAAGCTAAATCATGTTCTCGCTTGGTTTTAAAGCTAACCGTTTGTTTCGCATGCGGTTGAAGCTAAATCATGTTTATCACAAGTATCTGAATCTAAACCATTTGTTTCGCAAGAATATGAAGCTAAACCATGAGTCCCGCTTGGATTTGAAGTTAAGTCATTTGTTTCGCATGGATCAGAAGCTAACTCGTTTGTTTCGATTGTATTGAAGCTTTATCAATAATATCGCAAGTATTTGAAACTAAATCATTTTTGTCGCTTGGATTTGAAGCTACGCTTCTACATCGCATTGATTTGAAGCTAAAGCTTGTGTATTGCTTGGATTTGAAGCTAACTCGATTGTTTCGCCTGCATTTGAAGCTATATCAATTATATCGCAAGTATTTGAATCTAAATCATTTGTGTCGCATGGCTTTGAAGCTGAGCCTTCTACTTCGCATTGATTTGAAGCTGCAATATGTGTTTCGCAGGGATTTGAATCTAACTAGTTTGTTTCGCATGCAGTTGAAGCTAAATCATGTTTATCACAAGTATCTGAATCTCAAAAATTTGTTTCGCATTGATTTGAAGCTAAGCCTTCTACTTCGCATTGATTTGAGTTTAAATCATGTTTTTCGCATGGATTTGAAGCTAACTCGTTTGTTTCGCCTGCGGTTGAATCTATATCACTTATATCGCAAGTAATTGAAGCTAAATCATGTTTTTGCTTGGATTTGAAGCTAAGCCTTCCACTTCGCATTGATTTGAAGCTAAATCATGTGTTTCGCATGGATCTCAAGATAACCTCATTTCTTTCGCCTGCATTTGAATCTACTTTATTTATATCACAATTATTTGAAGGTAAATCATTTGTTTCCTATGCATTTGAAGCTAATCCTACTACTTCGCATTGATTTGAAGCTGAATCATCTGTTTCGCTTGGATTTGAAGCAAACTCGTTTGTTTCGCACGCAGTTGAAGCTAAATCATGTATATCACAGAGTATTAGTGCCACACCATTTGTTTCGCATGGATTTGAAGCTAACCCTTCTACTTGGCATTGGAATCAAGCTAAATTATGTGTTTCGCTTGGATTTCAAGCTAAGCCCTCTACTTCGCATTGATCTGAAGCTAAATCATGTGTTTCGCATTGATTTGAAGCTAAATCGTGTGTTTCTCTTCGATTTTAAACTAACTCGTTTGTTTCGCATGCAGTTGAAGCTAAATCATGTTTATCACAAGTATCTGTAGCTAAACCACTTGTTTCGCAAGCATATGAAGCTAAACCATGTGCTTCGCATTGATTTGAAGCTAAATCATGTGTTCCGCATGGATTTGAAGCTAACTCGTTCGTTTTGCCTACATTTGAAGGTATATCGTTTATGTCGCAAGTATTTGAAGCTAAATCATTTGTTTCGTATGAATTTTAAGCTAAATCATGTGTTTCGCATGGAATTGAAGCTACTTGGTTTGTTTCGCCTGCATTTGAAGCTATACAATTTACGTCGCAAGTATTTGAAGCAAAATCATTTGTTTCGCATGGATTTGAAGTTAAGCCATCTACTTCGCATTGATTTGAAACTAAATCATGTGTTTCGCTTGGATTTGAAGCTAACACGTCTGTTTCGCCTGCATTTGAAACTATATAAATTATATAACAAGTATTTGAAGCTAAGTCATTTGTGTCGCATGACTTTGAAGCTACGCCTTCTACTTCGCATTGATTTGAAGCTAAATCATCAGTTCCGCATGGATTTGAATCTAACTCGTTTGTTTCGCCTCCATTTGAAGCTACATCACTTATATTCGCAAGTATTTGAAGCCAAATCAGTTGTTTCGCATTCATTTGAAGCTAAGCTTTCTACTTCGCATTGATTTGAAGCTAAATCATTAGATTCGCATGGATTTGAAGCTAAGTCATTTGTTTCGCATGGATTTGAAGCTAATTCGTTTGTTTCGCCTGCATTTGAAGCTTTATCAATTATATCGCAAGTATTTGAAGCTAAATCATTTTTGTCGCGTGGATTTGAATCTACGCCATCTACTTCGCATTGATTTGAAACTAAATCATGTGTTTCGCTTGGATTTGAAGCAAACTCATTTGTTTCGCCTGCATTTGAAGCTATATCAATTATATCGAAAGTATTTGAAGCTAAATCATTTGTGTCGCATGGCTTTGAAGATAAGCCTCCTACTTTGCATTAATTTGAAGGTAAATCATGTTTTTCGCTTGGATTTGAAGCTAAATCGTGTGTTTCTTTTGGATTTTAAACTAACTCGTTTGTTTCGCATGCAGTTGAAGCTAAATCGCGTTTATCACAAGTATCTGAAGCTAAACCACTTGTTTCGCAAGCATATGAAGCTAAACCATGTGCTTCGCATTGATTTGAAGCTAAATAATGTGTTCCGCATGGATTTGTAGCTAAATCATTTGTTTCCCTTGGATTTGAAGCTAACGCTATTGTTTCGCATGCACTTGAAGCTAAATCATGTTTATCACAAGTATCTGAAGCTGAACCACTTGTTTCACAAGTATATGGAGCCAAACCATGTGCTTCGCATTGAGTTGAAGCTAACTCGTTTGTTTTGCCTGCATTTGAAGGTATATCGTTTATATCGCAAGTATTTGAAGCTAGATCATTTGTTTCGTATGAATTTTAAGCTAAATCATGTGTTTCGCATGGAATTGAAGCTACCTGGTATGTTTCGCCTGCATTTGAAGCTATATCATTTACGTCGCAAGTATTTGAAGCTAAATCATTTGTGTCGCATGGCTTTTAAGATAAACCTTCTACTTTGCATTAATTTGAAGGTAAATCATGTGTTTCGTTTGGGTTTGAAGCTAACTCGTTTGTTTCGCCTGCATTTGAAGCTCTATCATTTAGTCGCAAGTATGTGAAGCTAAATCATTTGTGCCCCATGGCTTTGAAGATAAGCCTCCTACTTTGCATTAATTTGAAGGTAAATCATATGTTTCGTATGGATTTGAAGCTAACTCGATTGTTTCGCCTGCATTTGAAGCTATATCATTTAATCGCAAGTATATGAAGCTAAATAATCTGTTTCGCTTGAATTTTAAGCTAAATCATGTGTTTCGCATGGAATTGAAGCTACCTGGTTTGTTTCACCTGCATTTGAAGCTAGTTCACTTGTATCGCAAGTATTTGAAGAAAAATCATTTGTTTCGCATGGATTTGAAGCTATCTCGTTTGTTTCGCCTGCAGTTGAATCTATATCACCTATATCGCAAGTATTTGAAGCTAAGTCATTTGTTTCGCGTGGATATGAAACTAAGCCATCCACTTAGCATTGATTTGAAGCTAAATCATGTGTCTCGCTTGGTTTTAAAGCTAACTCATTTGTTTCGCATGCGGTTGAAGCTAAATCATGTTTATCACAAGCATATGAAGCTAAACCATTTTTTTCGCAAGAATATGAAGCTAAACCATGTGTTTCGCTTGTATTTGAAGCTAAATCATGTGTTTCGCATGGATTTGAAACTAACTCGTTTATTTCGCCTGCATTTGAAGCTATATCAATTCTATCGCAGGTATTTGAAGCTAAATCATTCGTATGGCATCGATTTGAAGCTAAGCCTTCTACTTCGCATTGATTTGAAGCTAAATCATGTGTCTCGCTTGGTTTTAAAGCTAACTCGTTTGTTTCGCATGCGGTTGAAGCTAAATCATGTTTATCACAAGCATATGAAGCTAAACCATTTTTTTCGGAAGAATATGAAGCTAAACCACGTGTTTCGCATGAATTTGAAGCTAAATCATGTGTTTCGCATAGACTTGAAGCTAACTCGTTTGTTTCGCCTGCAGTTGAAGCTATATCACTTCTATCGCAGGTATTTGAAGCTAAATCACTCGTATGGCATCGATGTGAAGCTAAGCCTTCTACTTCGCATTGATTTGAAACTAAATCATGTGTTTCGCATGGATTTGAAACTAACTCGTTTATTTCGCCTGCATTTGAAGCTATATCAATTCTATCGCAGGTATTTGAAGCTAAATCATTCGTATGGCATCGATTTGAAGCTAAGCCTTCTACTTCGCATTGATTTGAAGCTAAATCATGTGTCTCGCTTGGTTTTAAAGCTAACTCGTTTGTTTCGCATGCGGTTGAAGCTAAATCATGTTTATCACAAGCATATGAAGCTAAACCATTTTTTTCGGAAGAATATGAAGCTAAACCACGTGTTTCGCATGAATTTGAAGCTAAATCATGTGTTTCGCATAGACTTGAAGCTAACTCGTTTGTTTCGCCTGCAGTTGAAGCTATATCACTTCTATCGCAGGTATTTGAAGCTAAATCATTCGTATGGCATCGATGTGAAGCTAAGCCATCTCCTTCGCATTGATTTGAAGCTAAATCATGTGTCTCGCTTGGTTTTATAGCTAACGCGATTGTTTCGCATGCAGTTGAAGCTAAATCATGTTTATCACAAGTATCTGAAGCTGAACCATTTGTTTCGCAAGTATATGAAGCTAAACCATGTGTTTCGCATTGATTTGAAGCTAAATCTTGTGTTCCGCATGAATCTGAAGCTAACTCGTTTGTTTTGCCTGCATTTGATGTTATATCATTTATATCGCAAGTATTTGAAGCTAAATCATTTGTTTCGCAAGAAATTTAAGCTAAATCATGTGTTTCGCATGGAATTGGAGCTACCTGGTTTTTTTCGCCTGCATTTGAAGCTAGTTCACTTGTATCGCAAGTATTTGAAGAAAAATCATTTGTTTCGCATGGATTTAAAGCTACCTCGTTTGTTTCGACTGCATTTGAAGCTATATCACTTCTACCGCAGGTATTTGAAGCTAACTCATTCGTATCGCATCGATTTGAAGCTAAGCCTTCTACTTCGCATTGATTTGATGCTAAATCGTGTGTTTCTCTTGGATTTTAAACTAACTCGTTTGTTTCGCATGCAGTTGAATCTTTGTCAACTATATCGCAAGTATTTGAAGCTAAATCATTTGTGTCGCATGTATTTGAAGCTAAGCTTTCTACTTCGCATTGATTTGAAACTAAATCATGTGTTTCGCATAGACTTGAAGCTAACTCGTTTGATTCGCCTGCATTTGAAGCTATATCAATTATATAACAAGTATTTGAAGCTAAATCATTTGTGTCGCATGGCTTTGAAGATAAACCTTCTACTTTGCATTAATTTGCAGGCAAATCATGTTTTTCGTATGGATTTGAAGCTAACTCGTTTGTTTCGCCTGCATTTGAAGCTATATCATTTAATCGCAAGTATGTGAAGCTAAATAATCTGCTTCGCATGAATTTTAAGCTAAATCATGTGTTTCGCATGGAATTGAAGCTACCTGGTTTGTTTCGCCTGCATTTGAAGCTAGATCACTTGTATCGCAAGTATTTGAAGAAAAATCATTTGTTTCGCATGGATTTGATGCTAACTCGTTTGTTTCGCATGCATTTGAAGCTGTATCACTTCTATTCGCAAGTATTTGAAGCTAAGTCATTTGTTTCGCATGGATATGATGCTAAGCCGTCTACTTCGCTATGATTTGAAGCTAAATCATGTGTTTCGCATGGATTTCAAGCTAACTCGTTTGTTTCGCATGCAGTTGAAGCTAAATCATGTTTTTCAAAAGTATATGAAGCTAAACCACTTGTTTCGCAAGAATATGAAGCTAAACCATGTGCTTCGCATTGATTTGAAACTAAATATTGTGTTTCGCTTGGATTTGAAGCTAACTCGTTTGTTTCGCCTGCATTTGAAGCTATATCACTTGTATCGCAAGTATTTGAAGAAAAATCATTTGTTTCGCATGGATTTGAAGCTACCTCGTTTGTTTCGACTGCATTTGAAGCTATATCACTTCTATCGCAGGTATTTGAAGCAAACTCATTCGTATCGCATCGATTTGAAGCTAAGCCTTCTACTTCGCATTGATTTGAAACTAAATCATGTGCTTCGCTTGGATTTGAAGCTAACTCGTTTGTTTCGCCTGCATTTGAAGCGTTATCATGTTATCACAAGTATTTGAAGCCGAACCGTTTGCTTCGCATGAATTTGAAGCCAAATCATGTGTTTCGCTTGGATTTGAAGCTAACTCGTTTGTTTCGCCTGCATTTGATGCTGTATCAATTATATCGCAAGTATTTGAAGCTAGATCATTTGTGTCGCATGGCTTTGAAGCTAACTCGTTTGTTTCGCCTGCATTTGAAGCTATATCATTTATATCGCAAGTATGTGAAACTAAATCATTTGTTTCGCATGGATATGAAGCTATGCCTACTACTTCGCATTGATTTGTAACTAAAACATGCGTTTCGCACAGATTTGAAGGTAAATCATGTGTTTCACGTGGATTTGAAACTAACTCGTTTGTTTCGCCTGCATTTGAAGCTAAATCATGTTTATCACAAGTATCTGAATCTAAACCATTTGTTTCGCAAGGAAAAGAAGCTAAACCATGTGTTTCGCATGAATTTGAAGCTAAATCATGTGTTTCGCACAGATTTGAAGCTAACTCGTTTGTTTCGCCTGCATTTGAAGCTATATAAATTATATAACAAGTATTTGAAGCTAAGTCATTTGTGTCGCATGACTTTGAAGATAATCCTTCTACTTTGCATTAATTTCAAGGTAAATCATGTGTTTCGTATGGATTTGAAGCTAACTCGTTTGTTTCGCCTGCATTTGAAGCTTTATCAACTATATCGCAAGTATTTGAAGCTAAATCATTTGTGTCGCATGTATTTGAAGCTACGCCTTCTACTTCGCATTGATTTGAAGCTAAATCATCAGTTCCGCATGGATTTGAAGTTAACTCGTTTGTTTCGCCTCCATTTGAAGCTACATCACTTATATTCGCAAGTATTTGAAGCCAAATCAGTTGTTTCGCATTCATTTGAAGCTAAGCTTTCTACTTCGCATTGATTTGAAGCTAAATCATTTGATTCGCATGGATTTGAAGCTAAGTCATTTGTTTCGCATGGATTTGAAGCTAATTCGTTTGTTCCGCCTGTATTTGAAGCTTTATCAATTATATCGCAAGTATTTGAAGCTAAATCATTTTTGTCGCGTGGATTTGAATCTACGCCATCTACTACGCATTGATTTGAAGCTAAATCATGTGTTTCGCATGGAATGATGCTACGCTTTCTACTTCGTACTGATTTGAAGCTAAATCATTTGTTTCGCATGGATTTGATGCTAACTCGTTTGTTTCGCATGCATTTAAAGCTGTAGCACTTATATTAGCAAGTATTTGAAGCTAAGTCATTTGTTTCGCATGGATATGAAGCTAAGCCATCTCCTTCGCATTGATTTGAAGCGAAATCATGTCTCGCTTGGTTTTATAGCTAACGCGATTGTTTCGCATGCAGTTGAAGCTAAATCATGTTTATCACAAGTATCTGAAGCTGAACTACTTGTTTCGCAAGCATATGAAGCTAAACCATGTGCTTCGCATTGATTTGTAGCTAAATCTTGTATTCCGCATGGATCTGAAGCTAACTCGTTTGTTTTGCCTGCATTTGATGTTATATCATTTATATCGCAAGTATTTGAAGCTAAATCATTTGTTTCGCAAGAAATTTACTCTAAATCATGTGTTTCGCATGGAATTGGAGCTACCTGGTTTGTTTCGCCTGCATTTGAAGCTAGTTCACTTGTATCGCAAGTATTTGAAGAAAAATCATTTGTTTCGCATGGATTTGAAGCTACCTCGTTTGTTTCGACTGCATTTGAAGCTATATCACTTCTATCGCAGGTATTTGAAGCTAACTCATTCGTATCGCATCGATTTGAAGCTAAGCCTTCTACTTCGCATTGATTTGAAGCTAAATCGTGTGTTTCTCTTGGATTTTAAACTAACTCGTTTGTTTCGCATGCAGTTGAATCTTTGTCAACTATATCGCAAGTATTTGAAGCTAAATCATTTGTGTCGCATGTATTTGAAGCTAAGCCTTCTACTTCGCATTGATTTGGAACTAAATCATGTGTTTCGCATAGACTTGAAGCTAACTCGTTTGATTCGCCTGCATTTGAAGCTATATCAATTATATAACAAGTATTTGAAGCTAAATCATTTGTGTCGCATGGCTTTGAAGATAAACCTTCTACTTTGCATTAATTTGAAGGTAAATCACGTTTTTCGTATGGATTTGTAGCTAACTCGTTTGTTTCGCCTGCATTTGAAGCTATATCATTTAATCGCAATTATGTGAAGCTAAATAATCTGTTTCGCATGAATTTTAAGCTAAATCATGTGTTTCGCATGGAATTGAAGCTACCTGGTTTGTTTCGCCTGCATTTGAAGCTAGTTCACTTGTATCGCAAGTATTTGAAGAAAAATCATTTGTTTCGCATGGATTTGATGCTAACTCGTTTGTTTCGCATGCATTTGAAGCTGTATCACTTATATTCGCAAGTATTTGAAGCTAAGTCATTTGTTTCGCATGGATATGATGCTAAGCCTTCTACTTCGCATTGATTTGAAGCTAAATCATGTGTTTCGCTTGGATTTGAAGCTAACTCATTTGTTTCGCCTGCATTTGAAGCGAAATCATGTATATCACAAGTATTTGAAGCTGAACCGTTTGCTTCGCATGAATTTGAAGCCAAATCATGTGTTTCGCTTGGATTTGAAGCTAACGCGTTTCTTTCGTATGCAGTTGCAGCTAAATCATGTTTATCACAAGTATCTGAAGCTAAGACATTTCTTTCGCAAGAATATGAAGCTAATCCATGTGTTTCGCATGAATTTGGAGCTAAATCATGTGTTTGGCCTGCATTTGAAGCTAACACGTTTGTTTCTCCTGCGTTTGAAGCTATATCATGTATATCACAAGTATTTGAAGCAGAATCATTTGATTCGCATGGATTTGAACCTAAGCCTTCTACTTCGCATTGGTTTGAAGCAAAATCATGTGTTTCGCATGGATTTGAAGCTAACTCGTTTGTTTCGCCTGCAGTTAAATTTATATCACTTATATCGCAAGTATTTCAAGCTAAATCATTTGTTCCGAATGGATTTGAAAACTAAGTCTTCTACTTCGCATTGATTTGAATATAAATCATGTGTGTCGCATGGATTTTGAAGCTAACTCGTTTGATTCCTCTGCATTTGAAGCTATATCACTTATATCGCAAGCATCTGATGCTAAATCGTTCCTTTCGCATGGAATTGAAGCTAACAGGTTCGTTTCGCATGCATTTGAAGCTATATCACTTGTATCGCTAGTATTTGAAGAAAAATCATTTGTTTCGGATGGCTTTGTTGCTAAGACATCTAGTTCGCATTGATTTGTAGCTATATCATTTATATCGCAAGTATTTGAAGCTAAATCATTTCTCGGGCATGGATAGGAAGCTAAACCTTCAACATCGCATTGATTTGAAGCCAAAGCTTGTGTTTCGCATGGGTTTGAAGCTAAATCATGTGTTTCGCTTGGATTTGAAGCTAAGCCTTCTACTTCGCATTGATTTGAAGCTAAATCATGTGTTTCTCTTGCATTTTAAACTAACGCGTTTGTTTCGCATGCAGTTGAAGCTAAATCATGTTTATCACAAGTATCTGAAGCTAAGCCACTTGTTTCGCAAGAATATGAAGCTAAACCATGTGCTTCGCATTGATTTGAAGCTAAATCGTGTGTTCCGCATGGATTTGAAGCTAACTTGTTTGTTTTGCCTGCATTTGAAGTTATATCATTTATATCGCAAGTATTTGAAGCTAAATCATTTGTGTCGCATGGCTTTGAACATAAGCCTTCTACTTTAAATTAATTTGAAGGTAAATCATGTGTTTCGCTTCGATTTGAAGGTAACTCGTTTGATTCGCCCTTATTTGAAGCTATATCATTTATATCGCAAGTCTGTGAATCTAAAGCATTTGTTTCGCCAGGAGTTGAAGCTGAGGCTTCTACTTCGCATTGATTTGACACTAAATCATGTGTTTCGCTTGGATTTGAAGCTAACGCGTTTCTTTCGTATGCAGTTGCAGCTAAATCATGTTTATCACAAGTATCTGAAGCTAAGACATTTCTTTCGCAAGAATATGAAGCTAATCCATGTGTTTCGCATGAATTTGGAGCTAAATCATGTGTTTGGCCTGCATTTGAAGCTAACACGTTTGTTTCTCCTGCGTTTGAAGCTATATCATGTATATCACAAGTATTTGAAGCAGAATCATTTGATTCGCATGGATTTGAACCTAAGCCTTCTACTTCGCATTGGTTTGAAGCAAAATCATGTGTTTCGCATGGATTTGAAGCTAACTCGTTTGCTTCGCCTGCAGTTAAATTTATATCACTTATATCGCAAGTATTTCAAGCTAAATCATTTGTTCCGAATGGATTTGAAAACTAAGTCTTCTACTTCGCATTGATTTGAATATAAATCATGTGTGTCGCATGGATTTTGAAGCTAACTCGTTTGATTCCTCTGTATTTGAAGCTATATCACTTATATCGCAAGCATCTGATGCTAAATCGTTCCTTTCGCATGGAATTGAAGCTAACAGGTTCGTTTCGCATGCATTTGAAGCTATATCACTTGTATCGCAAGTATTTGAAGAAAAATCATTTGTTTCGGATGGCTTTGTTGCTAAGACATCTAGTTCGCATTGATTTGTAGCTATATCATTTATATCGCAAGTATTTGAAGCTAAATCATTTCTCGGGCATGGATAGGAAGCTAAACCTTCAACATCGCATTGATTTGAAGCCAAAGCTTGTGTTTCGCATGGGTTTGAAGCTAAATCATGTGTTTCGCTTGGATTTGAAGCTAAGCCTTCTACTTCGCATTGATTTGAAGCTAAATCATGTGTTTCTCTTGCATTTTAAACTAACGCGTTTGTTTCGCATGCAGTTGAAGCTAAATCATGTTTATCACAAGTATCTGAAGCTAAGCCACTTGTTTCGCAAGAATATGAAGCTAAACCATGTGCTTCGCATTGATTTGAAGCTAAATCGTGTGTTCCGCATGGATTTGAAGCTAACTTGTTTGTTTTGCCTGCATTTGAAGTTATATCATTTATATCGCAAGTATTTGAAGCTAAATCATTTGTGTCGCATGGCTTTGAACATAAGCCTTCTACTTTAAATTAATTTGAAGGTAAATCATGTGTTTCGCTTCGATTTGAAGGTAACTCGTTTGATTCGCCCTTATTTGAAGCTATATCATTTATATCGCAAGTCTGTGAATCTAAAGCATTTGTTTCGCCAGGAGTTGAAGCTGAGGCTTCTACTTCGCATTGATTTGACACTAAATCATGTGTTTCGCTTGGATTTGAAGCTAACTCGTTTGTTTCGCCTGCATTTGATGCTGTATCAATTATATCGCAAGTATTTGAAGCTAAATCATTTGTGTCGCATGGCTTTGAAGCTAACTCGTTTGTTTCGCCTGCATTTGAAGCTATATCATTTATATCGCAAGTATGTGAAACTAAATCATTTGTTTCGCATGGATATGAAGCTATGCCTATTACTTCGCATTGATTTGTAACTAAAACATGCGTTTCGCACAGATTTGAAGGTAAATCATGTGTTTCACGTGGATTTGAAACTAACTCGTTTGTTTCGCCTGCATTTGAAGCTAAATCATGTTTATCACAAGTATCTGAATCTAAACGATTTGATTCGCAAGAATATGAAGCTAAACCATGTGTTTCGCATTGATTTGAAACTAAATCATGTGTTTCGCATGGATTTGAAGCTAAATCAAGGAGTTTCGCATGGATTTGAAACTAACTCGTTTGTTTCGGATGCATTTGAAGCTAAATCATGTTTATCACAAGTATCTGAATCTAAACCATTTGTTTCGCAAGGAAAAGAAGCTAAACCATGTGTTTCGCATGAATTTGAAGCTAAATCATGTGTTTCGCACAGATTTGAAGCTAAGTCGTTTGTTTCGCCTGCATTTGAAGCTATATCAATTATATCGCAAGTATTTGAAGCTAAATCATTTGTGTCGCATGGCTTTGAAGATAAGCCATCTACTTTGAATTAATTTGAAGGTAAATCATGTGTTTCGCTTGGATTTGAAGGTAACTCGTTTGTTTCGCCAGGATTTGAAGCTAAATCATGTTTATCACAATTATCAGAATCTAAACCATTTGTTTCGCTAGAATATGAAGCTAAACCATGTGTTTCGCATGAATTTGAGGCTAACTCGTTTGTTTCGCCTGCATTTGATGCTGTATCAATTATATCGCAAGTATTTGAAGCTAAATCATTTGTGTCGCACGGATCTGAAGCTAAGCCTTCTACTTCGCATTGATTTGAAACTAAATCATCTGTTTCGCTTGGATTTGAAGCTAACTCGTTTGTTTCGCCTGCATTTGAAGCTTTATCAATTACATCGCAAGTATTTGAAGCAGAATCATTTGCGTCGCATGGCTTTGAGGATAAGCCTTCTACTTCGCATTAATTTGAAGGTAAGTCATGTGTTTCGCTTGGATTTGAAGCTATGTCTACTACTTCGCATTGATTTGAAACTAAATCATGTGTTTCGCATGGATTTGAAGCTAAATCATGTGTTTCGCATGGATTTGAAACTAACTCGATGTTTCGCCTGCATTTGAAGCTAAATCATGTTTATCACAAGTACCTGAATCTAAACCATTTGTTTCGCAAGAATATGAAGATAAGCCTTCTACTTTGCATTAATTTGAAGGTAAATAATGTGTTTCGCTTGGATTTGGAGGTAACTCGTTTGTTTCGCCTGCATTTGAAGCTATATCAATTATATCGCAAGTATTTGAATCTAAATCATTTGTGTTGCATGGCTTTGAAGCTAACTCGTTTGTTTCGCCTGAATTGAAGCTATATCACTTCTATCGCAAGTATTTGAACTAAATCATTTGTGTCGCATGGATTTGAAGCTAACTCGTTTGTTTCGCCAGCATTTGAAGCTTTATCAATTATATCGCAAGTATTTGAAGCTAAATGATTTCTGTCGCATGGCTTTGTGGATAAGCCTTCTACTTCGCATTGATTTGAAACTAAACCATGTGTTTCGCTTGGATTTGAAGCTAACTCGTTTCCTTCGCCTGCATTTGAAGCTAAATCAATCATATCGCAAGTATTTGAAGCAGAAGCAATTGTGTCGCATGGCTTTGAGGATAAGCCTCCTAATTCGCATTAATTTAAAGGTAAATCTTGTGTTTCGCTTGGATTTGAAGCTAACTCGTTTGTTTCGCCTTCAGAAGCTTCATCAATTATATCGCAAGTATTTGAAGCTAAATTATTTGTGTCGCATGGATTTTAAGCTACGCCTTCTCCTTCGCATTGATTTGAAGCTAAATCATGCGTTTCGCTTGGATTTGAGGCTAACTCGTTTGTTTCGCCTGCATTTGAAGCTTTATCAATAATATCGCAAGTATTTGAAGCTAAATCATATTTGTCGCGTGGATTTGAAGCTACGCCTTCTACTTCGCATTGGTTCGAAGCTAAATCATGTGTTTCGCATGGATTTGAAACTGAGCCTTCTACTTCGCATTGATTTGAAACTAAATCATGTGTTTCGCATGGAATTGAAGCTAAATCAAGGGGTTTCGCATGGATTTGAAGCTAAATCATGTTTATCACAAGTATCTGAATCTAAACCATTTGTTTCGCAAGGAAAAGAAGCTAAACCATGTGTTTCGCATGAATTTGAAGCTAAATCATGTGTTTCGCACAGTTTGAAGCTAACTCGTTTGTTTCACCTGCATTTGAAGCTATATCAATTATATCGCAAGTATTTGAAGCTAAATCATTTTTGTCGCGTGGATTTGAATCTACGCCATCTACTACGCATTGATTTGAAGCTAAATCATGTGTTTCGCATGGAATGATGCTACGCTTTCTACTTCGTACTGATTTGAAGCTAAATCATTTGTTTCGCATGGATTTGATGCTAACTCGTTTGTTTCGCATGCATTTAAAGCTGTAGCACTTATATTAGCAAGTATTTGAAGCTAAGTCATTTGTTTCGCATGGATATGAAGCTAAGCCATCTCCTTCGCATTGATTTGAAGCGAAATCATGTCTCGCTTGGTTTTATAGCTAACGCGATTGTTTCGCATGCAGTTGAAGCTAAATCATGTTTATCACAAGTATCTGAAGCTGAACTACTTGTTTCGCAAGCATATGAAGCTAAACCATGTGCTTCGCATTGATTTGTAGCTAAATCTTGTATTCCGCATGGATCTGAAGCTAACTCGTTTGTTTTGCCTGCATTTGATGTTATATCATTTATATCGCAAGTATTTGAAGCTAAATCATTTGTTTCGCAAGAAATTTACTCTAAATCATGTGTTTCGCATGGAATTGGAGCTACCTGGTTTGTTTCGCCTGCATTTGAAGCTAGTTCACTTGTATCGCAAGTATTTGAAGAAAAATCATTTGTTTCGCATGGATTTGAAGCTACCTCGTTTGTTTCGACTGCATTTGAAGCTATATCACTTCTATCGCAGGTATTTGAAGCTAACTCATTCGTATCGCATCGATTTGAAGCTAAGCCTTCTACTTCGCATTGATTTGAAGCTAAATCGTGTGTTTCTCTTGGATTTTAAACTAACTCGTTTGTTTCGCATGCAGTTGAATCTTTGTCAACTATATCGCAAGTATTTGAAGCTAAATCATTTGTGTCGCATGTATTTGAAGCTAAGCCTTCTACTTCGCATTGATTTGGAACTAAATCATGTGTTTCGCATAGACTTGAAGCTAACTCGTTTGATTCGCCTGCATTTGAAGCTATATCAATTATATAACAAGTATTTGAAGCTAAATCATTTGTGTCGCATGGCTTTGAAGATAAACCTTCTACTTTGCATTAATTTGAAGGTAAATCACGTTTTTCGTATGGATTTGTAGCTAACTCGTTTGTTTCGCCTGCATTTGAAGCTATATCATTTAATCGCAAATATGTGAAGCTAAATAATCTGTTTCGCATGAATTTTAAGCTAAATCATGTGTTTCGCATGGAATTGAAGCTACCTGGTTTGTTTCGCCTGCATTTGAAGCTAGTTCACTTGTATCGCAAGTATTTGAAGAAAAATCATTTGTTTCGCATGGATTTGATGCTAACTCGTTTGTTTCGCATGCATTTGAAGCTGTATCACTTATATTCGCAAGTATTTGAAGCTAAGTCATTTGTTTCGCATGGATATGATGCTAAGCCTTCTACTTCGCATTGATTTGAAGCTAAATCATGTGTTTCGCTTGGATTTGAAGCTAACTCATTTGTTTCGCCTGCATTTGAAGCGAAATCATGTATATCACAAGTATTTGAAGCTGAACCGTTTGCTTCGCATGAATTTGAAGCCAAATCATGTGTTTCGCTTGGATTTGAAGCTAACGCGTTTCTTTCGTATGCAGTTGCAGCTAAATCATGTTTATCACAAGTATCTGAAGCTAAGACATTTCTTTCGCAAGAATATGAAGCTAATCCATGTGTTTCGCATGAATTTGGAGCTAAATCATGTGTTTGGCCTGCATTTGAAGCTAACACGTTTGTTTCTCCTGCGTTTGAAGCTATATCATGTATATCACAAGTATTTGAAGCAGAATCATTTGATTCGCATGGATTTGAACCTAAGCCTTCTACTTCGCATTGGTTTGAAGCAAAATCATGTGTTTCGCATGGATTTGAAGCTAACTCGTTTGTTTCGCCTGCAGTTAAATTTATATCACTTATATCGCAAGTATTTCAAGCTAAATCATTTGTTCCGAATGGATTTGAAAACTAAGTCTTCTACTTCGCATTGATTTGAATATAAATCATGTGTGTCGCATGGATTTTGAAGCTAACTCGTTTGATTCCTCTGCATTTGAAGCTATATCACTTATATCGCAAGCATCTGATGCTAAATCGTTCCTTTCGCATGGAATTGAAGCTAACAGGTTCGTTTCGCATGCATTTGAAGCTATATCACTTGTATCGCTAGTATTTGAAGAAAAATCATTTGTTTCGGATGGCTTTGTTGCTAAGACATCTAGTTCGCATTGATTTGTAGCTATATCATTTATATCGCAAGTATTTGAAGCTAAATCATTTCTCGGGCATGGATAGGAAGCTAAACCTTCAACATCGCATTGATTTGAAGCCAAAGCTTGTGTTTCGCATGGGTTTGAAGCTAAATCATGTGTTTCGCTTGGATTTGAAGCTAAGCCTTCTACTTCGCATTGATTTGAAGCTAAATCATGTGTTTCTCTTGCATTTTAAACTAACGCGTTTGTTTCGCATGCAGTTGAAGCTAAATCATGTTTATCACAAGTATCTGAAGCTAAGCCACTTGTTTCGCAAGAATATGAAGCTAAACCATGTGCTTCGCATTGATTTGAAGCTAAATCGTGTGTTCCGCATGGATTTGAAGCTAACTTGTTTGTTTTGCCTGCATTTGAAGTTATATCATTTATATCGCAAGTATTTGAAGCTAAATCATTTGTGTCGCATGGCTTTGAACATAAGCCTTCTACTTTAAATTAATTTGAAGGTAAATCATGTGTTTCGCTTCGATTTGAAGGTAACTCGTTTGATTCGCCCTTATTTGAAGCTATATCATTTATATCGCAAGTCTGTGAATCTAAAGCATTTGTTTCGCCAGGAGTTGAAGCTGAGGCTTCTACTTCGCATTGATTTGACACTAAATCATGTGTTTCGCTTGGATTTGAAGCTAACGCGTTTCTTTCGTATGCAGTTGCAGCTAAATCATGTTTATCACAAGTATCTGAAGCTAAGACATTTCTTTCGCAAGAATATGAAGCTAATCCATGTGTTTCGCATGAATTTGGAGCTAAATCATGTGTTTGGCCTGCATTTGAAGCTAACACGTTTGTTTCTCCTGCGTTTGAAGCTATATCATGTATATCACAAGTATTTGAAGCAGAATCATTTGATTCGCATGGATTTGAACCTAAGCCTTCTACTTCGCATTGGTTTGAAGCAAAATCATGTGTTTCGCATGGATTTGAAGCTAACTCGTTTGCTTCGCCTGCAGTTAAATTTATATCACTTATATCGCAAGTATTTCAAGCTAAATCATTTGTTCCGAATGGATTTGAAAACTAAGTCTTCTACTTCGCATTGATTTGAATATAAATCATGTGTGTCGCATGGATTTTGAAGCTAACTCGTTTGATTCCTCTGTATTTGAAGCTATATCACTTATATCGCAAGCATCTGATGCTAAATCGTTCCTTTCGCATGGAATTGAAGCTAACAGGTTCGTTTCGCATGCATTTGAAGCTATATCACTTGTATCGCAAGTATTTGAAGAAAAATCATTTGTTTCGGATGGCTTTGTTGCTAAGACATCTAGTTCGCATTGATTTGTAGCTATATCATTTATATCGCAAGTATTTGAAGCTAAATCATTTCTCGGGCATGGATAGGAAGCTAAACCTTCAACATCGCATTGATTTGAAGCCAAAGCTTGTGTTTCGCATGGGTTTGAAGCTAAATCATGTGTTTCGCTTGGATTTGAAGCTAAGCCTTCTACTTCGCATTGATTTGAAGCTAAATCATGTGTTTCTCTTGCATTTTAAACTAACGCGTTTGTTTCGCATGCAGTTGAAGCTAAATCATGTTTATCACAAGTATCTGAAGCTAAGCCACTTGTTTCGCAAGAATATGAAGCTAAACCATGTGCTTCGCATTGATTTGAAGCTAAATCGTGTGTTCCGCATGGATTTGAAGCTAACTTGTTTGTTTTGCCTGCATTTGAAGTTATATCATTTATATCGCAAGTATTTGAAGCTAAATCATTTGTGTCGCATGGCTTTGAACATAAGCCTTCTACTTTAAATTAATTTGAAGGTAAATCATGTGTTTCGCTTCGATTTGAAGGTAACTCGTTTGATTCGCCCTTATTTGAAGCTATATCATTTATATCGCAAGTCTGTGAATCTAAAGCATTTGTTTCGCCAGGAGTTGAAGCTGAGGCTTCTACTTCGCATTGATTTGACACTAAATCATGTGTTTCGCTTGGATTTGAAGCTAACTCGTTTGTTTCGCCTGCATTTGATGCTGTATCAATTATATCGCAAGTATTTGAAGCTAAATCATTTGTGTCGCATGGCTTTGAAGCTAACTCGTTTGTTTCGCCTGCATTTGAAGCTATATCATTTATATCGCAAGTATGTGAAACTAAATCATTTGTTTCGCATGGATATGAAGCTATGCCTATTACTTCGCATTGATTTGTAACTAAAACATGCGTTTCGCACAGATTTGAAGGTAAATCATGTGTTTCACGTGGATTTGAAACTAACTCGTTTGTTTCGCCTGCATTTGAAGCTAAATCATGTTTATCACAAGTATCTGAATCTAAACGATTTGATTCGCAAGAATATGAAGCTAAACCATGTGTTTCGCATTGATTTGAAACTAAATCATGTGTTTCGCATGGATTTGAAGCTAAATCAAGGAGTTTCGCATGGATTTGAAACTAACTCGTTTGTTTCGGATGCATTTGAAGCTAAATCATGTTTATCACAAGTATCTGAATCTAAACCATTTGTTTCGCAAGGAAAAGAAGCTAAACCATGTGTTTCGCATGAATTTGAAGCTAAATCATGTGTTTCGCACAGATTTGAAGCTAAGTCGTTTGTTTCGCCTGCATTTGAAGCTATATCAATTATATCGCAAGTATTTGAAGCTAAATCATTTGTGTCGCATGGCTTTGAAGATAAGCCATCTACTTTGAATTAATTTGAAGGTAAATCATGTGTTTCGCTTGGATTTGAAGGTAACTCGTTTGTTTCGCCAGGATTTGAAGCTAAATCATGTTTATCACAATTATCAGAATCTAAACCATTTGTTTCGCTAGAATATGAAGCTAAACCATGTGTTTCGCATGAATTTGAGGCTAACTCGTTTGTTTCGCCTGCATTTGATGCTGTATCAATTATATCGCAAGTATTTGAAGCTAAATCATTTGTGTCGCACGGATCTGAAGCTAAGCCTTCTACTTCGCATTGATTTGAAACTAAATCATCTGTTTCGCTTGGATTTGAAGCTAACTCGTTTGTTTCGCCTGCATTTGAAGCTTTATCAATTACATCGCAAGTATTTGAAGCAGAATCATTTGCGTCGCATGGCTTTGAGGATAAGCCTTCTACTTCGCATTAATTTGAAGGTAAGTCATGTGTTTCGCTTGGATTTGAAGCTATGTCTACTACTTCGCATTGATTTGAAACTAAATCATGTGTTTCGCATGGATTTGAAGCTAAATCATGTGTTTCGCATGGATTTGAAACTAACTCGATGTTTCGCCTGCATTTGAAGCTAAATCATGTTTATCACAAGTACCTGAATCTAAACCATTTGTTTCGCAAGAATATGAAGATAAGCCTTCTACTTTGCATTAATTTGAAGGTAAATAATGTGTTTCGCTTGGATTTGGAGGTAACTCGTTTGTTTCGCCTGCATTTGAAGCTATATCAATTATATCGCAAGTATTTGAATCTAAATCATTTGTGTTGCATGGCTTTGAAGCTAACTCGTTTGTTTCGCCTGAATTGAAGCTATATCACTTCTATCGCAAGTATTTGAACTAAATCATTTGTGTCGCATGGATTTGAAGCTAACTCGTTTGTTTCGCCAGCATTTGAAGCTAAATCATGTTTATCACAATTATCTGAATCTAAACCATTTGTTTCGCAATAATATGAAGCTAAACCATGTGTTTCGCATGAATTTGAAGCTAAATCATGTGTTTCGCACAGATTTGATGCTATCTCGTTTGATTCGCCCTTATTTGAAGCTATATCATTTATATCGCAAGTCTGTGAATCTAAAGCATTAGTTTCGCCAGGAGTTGAAGCTGAGGCTTCTACTTCGCATTGATTTGACACTAAATCGTGTGTTTCTCTTGGATTTTAAACTAACTCGTTTGTTTCGCATGCAGTTGAATCTTTGTCAACTATATCGCAAGTATTTGAAGCTAAATCATTTGTGTCGCATGTATTTGAAGCTAAGCCTTCTACTTCGCATTGATTTGGAACTAAATCATGTGTTTCGCATAGACTTGAAGCTAACTCGTTTGATTCGCCTGCATTTGAAGCTATATCAATTATATAACAAGTATTTGAAGCTAAATCATTTGTGTCGCATGGCTTTGAAGATAAACCTTCTACTTTGCATTAATTTGAAGGTAAATCACGTTTTTCGTATGGATTTGTAGCTAACTCGTTTGTTTCGCCTGCATTTGAAGCTATATCATTTAATCGCAAATATGTGAAGCTAAATAATCTGTTTCGCATGAATTTTAAGCTAAATCATGTGTTTCGCATGGAATTGAAGCTACCTGGTTTGTTTCGCCTGCATTTGAAGCTAGTTCACTTGTATCGCAAGTATTTGAAGAAAAATCATTTGTTTCGCATGGATTTGATGCTAACTCGTTTGTTTCGCATGCATTTGAAGCTGTATCACTTATATTCGCAAGTATTTGAAGCTAAGTCATTTGTTTCGCATGGATATGATGCTAAGCCTTCTACTTCGCATTGATTTGAAGCTAAATCATGTGTTTCGCTTGGATTTGAAGCTAACTCATTTGTTTCGCCTGCATTTGAAGCGAAATCATGTATATCACAAGTATTTGAAGCTGAACCGTTTGCTTCGCATGAATTTGAAGCCAAATCATGTGTTTCGCTTGGATTTGAAGCTAACGCGTTTCTTTCGTATGCAGTTGCAGCTAAATCATGTTTATCACAAGTATCTGAAGCTAAGACATTTCTTTCGCAAGAATATGAAGCTAATCCATGTGTTTCGCATGAATTTGGAGCTAAATCATGTGTTTGGCCTGCATTTGAAGCTAACACGTTTGTTTCTCCTGCGTTTGAAGCTATATCATGTATATCACAAGTATTTGAAGCAGAATCATTTGATTCGCATGGATTTGAACCTAAGCCTTCTACTTCGCATTGGTTTGAAGCAAAATCATGTGTTTCGCATGGATTTGAAGCTAACTCGTTTGCTTCGCCTGCAGTTAAATTTATATCACTTATATCGCAAGTATTTCAAGCTAAATCATTTGTTCCGAATGGATTTGAAAACTAAGTCTTCTACTTCGCATTGATTTGAATATAAATCATGTGTGTCGCATGGATTTTGAAGCTAACTCGTTTGATTCCTCTGTATTTGAAGCTATATCACTTATATCGCAAGCATCTGATGCTAAATCGTTCCTTTCGCATGGAATTGAAGCTAACAGGTTCGTTTCGCATGCATTTGAAGCTATATCACTTGTATCGCAAGTATTTGAAGAAAAATCATTTGTTTCGGATGGCTTTGTTGCTAAGACATCTAGTTCGCATTGATTTGTAGCTATATCATTTATATCGCAAGTATTTGAAGCTAAATCATTTCTCGGGCATGGATAGGAAGCTAAACCTTCAACATCGCATTGATTTGAAGCCAAAGCTTGTGTTTCGCATGGGTTTGAAGCTAAATCATGTGTTTCGCTTGGATTTGAAGCTAAGCCTTCTACTTCGCATTGATTTGAAGCTAAATCATGTGTTTCTCTTGCATTTTAAACTAACGCGTTTGTTTCGCATGCAGTTGAAGCTAAATCATGTTTATCACAAGTATCTGAAGCTAAGCCACTTGTTTCGCAAGAATATGAAGCTAAACCATGTGCTTCGCATTGATTTGAAGCTAAATCGTGTGTTCCGCATGGATTTGAAGCTAACTTGTTTGTTTTGCCTGCATTTGAAGTTATATCATTTATATCGCAAGTATTTGAAGCTAAATCATTTGTGTCGCATGGCTTTGAACATAAGCCTTCTACTTTAAATTAATTTGAAGGTAAATCATGTGTTTCGCTTCGATTTGAAGGTAACTCGTTTGATTCGCCCTTATTTGAAGCTATATCATTTATATCGCAAGTCTGTGAATCTAAAGCATTTGTTTCGCCAGGAGTTGAAGCTGAGGCTTCTACTTCGCATTGATTTGACACTAAATCATGTGTTTCGCTTGGATTTGAAGCTAACTCGTTTGTTTCGCCAGCATTTGATGCTGTATCAATTATATCGCAAGTATTTGAAGCTAAATCATTTGTGTCGCATGGCTTTGAAGCTAACTCGTTTGTTTCGCCTGCATTTGAAGCTATATCATTTATATCGCAAGTATGTGAAACTAAATCATTTGTTTCGCATGGATATGAAGCTATGCCTATTACTTCGCATTGATTTGTAACTAAAACATGCGTTTCGCACAGATTTGAAGGTAAATCATGTGTTTCACGTGGATTTGAAACTAACTCGTTTGTTTCGCCTGCATTTGAAGCTAAATCATGTTTATCACAAGTATCTGAATCTAAACGATTTGATTCGCAAGGAAAAGAAGCTAAACCATGTGTTTCGCATGAATTTGAAGCTAAATCATGTGTTTCGCACAGATTTGAAGCTAAGTCGTTTGTTTCGCCTGCATTTGAAGCTATATCAATTATATCGCAAGTATTTGAAGCTAAATCATTTGTGTCGCACGGATCTGAAGCTAAGCCTTCTACTTCGCATTGATTTGAAACTAAATCATCTGTTTCGCTTGGATTTGAAGCTAACTCGTTTGTTTCGCCTGCATTTGAAGCTTTATCAATTATATCGCAAGTATTTGAAGCAGAATCATTTGTGTCGCATGGCTTTGAGGATAAGCCTTCTACTTCGCATTAATTTGAAGGTAAGTCATGTGTTTCGCTTGGATTTGAAGCTATGTCTACTACTTCGCATTAATTGAAACTAAATCATGTGTTTCGCATGGATTTGAAGCTAAATCATGTGTTTCGCATGGATTTGAAACTAACTCGATGTTTCGCCTGCATTTGAAGCTAAATCATGTTTATCACAAGTACCTGAATCTAAACCATTTGTTTCGCAAGAATATGAAGATAAGCCTTCTACTTTGCATTAATTTGAAGGTAAATAATGTGTTTCGCTTGGATTTGGAGGTAACTCGTTTGTTTCGCCTGCATTTGAAGCTATATCAATTATATCGCAAGTATTTGAATCTAAATCATTTGTGTTGCATGGCTTTGAAGCTAACTCGTTTGTTTCGCCTGAATTGAAGCTATATCACTTCTATCGCAAGTATTTGAAGCTAAATCATTTGTGTCGCATGGATTTGAAGCTAACTCGTTTGTTTCGAAAGCATTTGAAGCTTTATCAATTATATCGCAAGTATTTGAAGCTAAATGATTTCTGTCGCATGGCTTTGTGGATAAGCCTTCTACTTCGCATTGATTTGAAACTAAACCATGTGTTTCGCTTGGATTTGAAGCTAACTCGTTTCCTTCGCCTGCATTTGAAGCTAAATCAATCATATCGCAAGTATTTGAAGCAGAAGCAATTGTGTCGCATGGCTTTGAGGATAAGCCTCCTAATTCGCATTAATTTAAAGGTAAATCTTGTGTTTCGCTTGGATTTGAAGCTAACTCGTTTGTTTCGCCTTCAGAAGCTTCATCAATTATATCGCAAGTATTTGAAGCTAAATTATTTGTGTCGCATGGATTTTAAGCTACGCCTTCTCCTTCGCATTGATTTGAAGCTAAATCATGCGTTTCGCTTGGATTTGAGGCTAACTCGTTTGTTTCGCCTGCATTTGAAGCTTTATCAATAATATCGCAAGTATTTGAAGCTAAATCATATTTGTCGCGTGGATTTGAAGCTACGCCTTCTACTTCGCATTGGTTCGAAGCTAAATCATGTGTTTCGCATGGATTTGAAACTGAGCCTTCTACTTCGCATTGATTTGAAACTAAATCATGTGTTTCGCATGGAATTGAAGCTAAATCAAGGGGTTTCGCATGGATTTGAAGCTAAATCATGTTTATCACAAGTATCTGAATCTAAACCATTTGTTTCGCAAGGAAAAGAAGCTAAACCATGTGTTTCGCATGAATTTGAAGCTAAATCATGTGTTTCGCACAGTTTGAAGCTAACTCGTTTGTTTCACCTGCATTTGAAGCTATATCAATTATATCGCAAGTATTTGAAGCTAAATCATTTGTGTCGCATGGCTTTGAAGATAAGCCATCTACTTTGAATTAATTTGAAGGTAAATCATGTGTTTCGCTTGGATTTGAAGGTAACTCGTTTGTTTCGCCAGGATTTGAAGCTAAATCATGTTTATCACAATTATCAGAATCTAAACCATTTGTTTCGCAAGAATATGAAGCTAAACCATGTGTTTCGCATGAATTTGAGGCTAACTCGTTTGTTTCGCCTGCATTTGATGCTGTATCAATTATATCGCAAGTATTTGAAGCTAAATCATTTGTGTCGCATGGCTTTGAAGCTAACTCGTTTGTTTCGCCTGCATTGAAGCTATATCACTTCTATCGCAAGTATTTGAAGCTAAATCATTTGTGTCGCACGGATTTGAAGCTAAGCCTTCTACTTCGCATTGATTTGAAACTAAATCATCTGTTTCGCTTGGATTTGAAGCTAACTCGTTTGTTTCGCCTGCATTTGAAGCTTTATCAATTATATCGCAAGTATTTGAAGCTGAACGATTTCTGTCGCATGGCTTTGAGGATAAGCCTTCTACTTCGCATTGATTTGAAACTAAACCATGTGCTTCGCTTGGATTTGAAGCTAACTCGTTTGTTTCGCCTGCATTTGAGGCTATATCATTTATATCGCTAGTATGTGAAGCTAAATCATTTGTTTCGCATGGATATGAAGCTATGTCTACTACTTCGCATTGATTTGAAACTAAATGATGTGTTTCGCAAGTATTTGAAGCTAAATCATTTGGGTCGCATGGCTTTGAAGCTAACTCGTTTGTTTCGCCTGCATTTGAAGCTATATCATTTATATCGCAAGTATGTGAAACTAAATCATTTGTTTCGCATGGATATGAAGCTATGCCTACTACTTCGCATTGATTTGTAACTAAAACATGCGTTTCGCACAGATTTGAAGGTAAATCATGTGTTTCACGCGGATTTGAAACTAACTCGTTTGTTTCGCCTGCATTTGAAGCTAAATCATGTTTATCACAAGTATCTGAATCTAAACGATTTGATCCGCAAGAATATGAAGCTAAACCATGTGTTTCGCATTGATTTGAAACTAAATCATGTGTTTCGCATGGATTTGGAGCTAAATCAAGGGGTTTCGCATGGATTTGAAACTAACTCGTTTGTTTCGCATGCATTTGAAGCTAAATCATGTTTATCACAAGTATCTGAATCTAAACCATTTGTTTCGCAAGGAAAAGAAGCTAAACCATGTGTTTCGCATGAATTTGAAGCTAAATCATGTGTTTCGCACAGATTTGAAGCTAACTCGTTTGTTTCGCCTGCATTTGAAGCTATATCAATTATATCGCAAGTATTTGAAGCTAAATCATTTGTGTCGCATGGCTTTGAAGATAAGCCATCTACTTTGAATTAACTTGAAGGTAAATCATGTGTTTCGCTTGGATTTGAAGGTAACTCGTTTGTTTCGCCAGGATTTGAAGCTAAATCATGTTTATCACAATTATCAGAATCTAAACCATTTGTTTCGCAAGAATATGAAGCTAAACCATGTGTTTCGCATGAATTTGAGGCTAACTCGTTTGTTTCGCCTGCATTTGATGCTGTATCAATTATATCGCAAGTATTTGAAGCTAAATCATTTGTGTCGCATGGCTTTGAAGCTAACTCGTTTGTTTCGCCTGCATTGAAGCTATATCACTTCTATCGCAAGTATTTGAAGCTAAATCATTTGTGTCGCACGGATTTGAAGCTAAGCCTTCTACTTCGCTTTGATTTGAAACTAAATCATCTGTTTCGCTTGGATTTGAAGCTAACTCGTTTGTTTCGCCTGCATTTGAAGCTTTATCAATTATATCGCAAGTATTTGAAGCAGAATCATTTGTGTCGCATGGCTTTGAGGATAAGCCTTCTACATCGCATTAATTTGAAGGTAAGTCATGTGTTTCGCTTGGATTTGAAGCTATGTCTACTACTTCGCATTGATTTGAAACTAAATCATGTGTTTCGCATGGATTTGAAGCTAAATCATGTGTTTCGCATGGATTTGAAACTAACTCGATGTTTCGCCTGCATTTGAAGCTAAATCATGTTTATCACAAGTACCTGAATCTAAACCATTTGTTTCGCAAGAATATGAAGATAAGCCTTCTACTTTGCATTAATTTGAAGGTAAATAATGTGTTTCGCTTGGATTTGGAGGTAACTCGTTTGTTTCGCCTGCATTTGAAGCTATATCAATTATATCGCAAGTATTTGAAGCTAAATCATTTGTGTCGCATGGATTTGAAGCTAACTCGTTTGTTTCGCCTGAATTGAAGCTATATCACTTCTATCGCAAGTATTTGAAGCTAAATCATTTGTGTCGCATGGATTTGAAGCTAACTCGTTTGTTTCGAAAGCATTTGAAGCTTTATCAATTATATCGCAAGTATTTGAAGCTAAATGATTTCTGTCGCATGGCTTTGTGGATAAGCCTTCTACTTCGCATTGATTTGAAACTAAACCATGTGTTTCGCTTGGATTTGAAGCTAACTCGTTTGCTTCGCCTGCATTTGAAGCTAAATCAATCATATCGCAAGTATTTGAAGCAGAATCAATTGTGTCGCATGGCTTTGAGGATAAGCCTCCTAATTCGCATTAATTTAAAGGTAAATTTTGTGTTTCGCTTGGATTTGAAGCTAACTCGTTTGTATCGCCTTCAGAAGCTTCATCAATTATATCGCAAGTATTTGAAGCTAAATTATTTGTGTCGCATGGATTTTAAGCTACGCCTTCTCCTTCGCATTGATTTGAAGCTAAATCATGCGTTTCGCTTGGATTTGAGGCTAACTCGTTTGTTTCGCCTGCATTTGAAGCTTTATCAATAATATCGCAAGTATTTGAAGCTAAATCATATTTGTCGCGGGGATTTGAAGCTACGCCTTCTACTTCGCATTGGTTCGAAGCTAAATCATGTGTTTCGCATGGATTTGAAGCTAACTCGTTTGTTGTGCCTGCATTTGATGTTATATCATTTTATCGCAAGTATTTGTATCTAAATCATTTGTTTCGCATGGCTTTGAAGCTGAGCCTTCTACTTCGCATTGATTTGAAACTAAATCATGTGTTTCGCATGGATTTGAAGCTAAATCAAGGGGTTTCGCATGGATTTGAAACTAACTCGTTTGTTTCGCATGCATTTGAAGCTAAATCATGTTTATCACAAGTATCTGAATCTAAACCATTTGTTTCGCAAGGAAAAGAAGCTAAGCCATGTGTTTCGCATGAATTTGAAGCTAAATCATGTGTTTCGCACAGATTTGAAGCTAACTCGTTTGTTTCGCCTGCGGTTGAATCTATATCACTTATATCGCAAGTAATTGAAGCTAAATCATGTTTTTCGCTTGGATTTGAAGCTAAGCCTTCCACTTCGCATTGATTTGAAGCTAAATCATGTGTTTCGCATGGATCTCAAGATAACTCATTTCTTTCGCCTGCATTTGAATCTACTTTATTTGTATCACAATTATTTGAAGGTAAATCATTTGTTTCCTATGCATTTGAAGCTAATCCTACTACTTCGCATTGATTTGAAGCTGAATCATCTGTTTCGCTTGGATTTGAAGCAAACTCGTTTGTTTCGCACGCAGTTGAAGCTAAATCATGTATATCACAGAGTATTAGTGCCACACCATTTGTTTCGCATGGATTTGAAGATAACCCTTCTACTTGGCATTGAAATCAAGCTAAATTATGTGTTTCGCTTGGATTTCAAGCTAAGCCCTCTACTTCGCATTGATCTGAAGCTAAATCATGTGTTTCGCATGGATTTGAAGCTAACTCGTTTTTCTCGCCTGCATTTGAAGCTATATCACTTATATTCGCAAGAATTTGAAGCTAAATCTTTCGTTTCGCATGAATTTTAAGCTAAATCATTCGTTTCGCACGGATTTGAAGCTACGCCTTCTACTTCCCACTGATTTGAATCTAGATCATGTGTTTCGCTGGGATTTGATGCTATCTCGTTTGTTTCGCCTGCAGTTGAATCTATATCACTTATATCGCAAGTATCTAAAGCTAAATCATTTGTTTCGCATGGAATTGAAGCTACCTGGTTTGTTTCGCCTGCATTTGTAGCTAGTTCACTTGTATCGCAAGTATTTGAAGAAAAATCATTTGTTTCGCATGGATTTTTAAGCTATCTCGTTTGTTTCGCCTGCAGTTGAATCTATATCACTTATATCGCAAGTATTTGAAGCTAAGTCATTTGTTTCGCGTGGATATGAAGCTAAGCCATCCACTTAGCATTGATTTGAAGCTAAATCATGTGTCTCGCTTGGTTTTAAAGCTAACTCGTTTGTTTCGCATGCGGTTGAAGCTAAATCATGTTTATCACAAGCATATGAAGCTAAACCATTTTTTTCGCAAGAATATGAAGCTAAACCATGTGTTTCGCTTGGATTTGAAGCTAAATCATGTGTTTCGCATGGATTTGAAACTAACTCGTTTATTTCGCCTGCATTTGAAGCTATATCAATTCTATCGCAGGTATTTGAAGCTAAATCATTCGTATGGCATCGATTTGAAGCTAAGCCTTCTACTTCGCATTGATTTGAAGCTAAATCATGTGTCTCGCTTGGTTTTAAAGCTAACTCGTTTGTTTCGCATGCGGTTGAATCTAAATCATGTTTATCACAAGTATATGAAGCTAAACCATTTGTTTCGCAACAATATGAAGCTAAACCATGTGTTTCGCTTGGATTTGAAGCTAAATCATGTGTTTCGCATGGATTTGAAACTAACTCGTTTGTTTCGCTTGCATTTGAAGCTAAATCACGTTTATCACAAGTATCTGAATCTAAACCATTTGTTTCGCAAGAATATGAAGCTAAACCACGTCTTTCGCATGAATTTGAAGCTAAATCATGTGTTTCGCATAGACTTGAAGCTAACTCGTTTGTTTCGCCTGCAGTTGAAGCTATATCACTTCTATCGCAGGTATTTGAAGCTAAATCATTCGTATGGCATCGATTTGCAGCTAAGCCTTCTACTTCGCATTGATTTGAAACTAAATCATGTGTTTCGCTTGGATATGAAGCTAACGCGATTGTTTCGCATGCAGTTGAAGCTAAATCATGTTTATCACAAGTATCTGAAGCTGAACCACTTGTTTCGCAAGTATATGTAGCTAAACCATGTGTTTCGCATTGATTTGAAGCTAAATCTTGTGTTCCGCATGGATCTGAAGCTAACTCGTTTGTTTTGCCTGCATTTGATGTTATATCATTTATATCGCAAGTATTTGAAGCTAAATCATTTGTTTCGCAAGAAATTTAAGCTAAATCATGTGTTTCGCATGGAATTGGAGCTACCTGGTTTGTTTCGCCTGCATTTGAAGCTAGTTCACTTGTATCGCAAGTATTTGAAGAAAAATCATTTGTTTCGCATGGATTTGAAGCTACCTCGTTTGTTTCGACTGCATTTGAAGCTATATCACTTCTATCGCAGGTATTTGAAGCTAACTCATTCGTATCGCATCGATTTGAAGCTAAGCCTTCTACTTCGCATTGATTTGAAGCTAAATCGTGTGTTTCTCTTGGATATTAAACTAACTCGTTTGTTTCGCATGCAGTTGAGTCTTTGTCAACTATATCGCAAGTATTTGAAGCTAAATCATTTGTGTCGCATGTATTTGAAGCTAAGCCTTCTACTTCGCATTGATTTGAAACTAAATCATGTGTTTCGCATAGACTTGAAGCTAACTCGTTTGATTCGCCTGCATTTGAAGCTATATCAATTATATAACAAGTATTTGAAGCTAAATCATTTGTGTCGCATGGCTTTGAAGATAAACCTTCTACTTTGCATTAATTTGAAGGTAAATCATGTTTTTCGTATGGATTTGAAGCTAACTCGTTTGTTTCGCCTGCATTTGAAACTATATCATTTAATCGCAAGTATGTGAAGCTAAATAATCTGTTTCGCATGAATTTTAAGCTAAATCATGTGTTTCGCATGGAATTGAAGCTACCTAGTTTGTTTCGCCTGCATTTGAAGCTAGTTCACTTGTATCGCAAGTATTTGAAGCTAAGTCATTTGTTTCGCATGGATATGATGCTAAGCCGTCTACTTTGCTATGATTTGAAGCTAAATCATGTGTTTCGCATGGATTTCAAGCTAACTCGTTTGTTTCGCATGCAGTTGAAGCTAAATCATGTTTTTCACAAGTATATGAAGCTAAACCACTTGTTTCGCAAGAATATGAAGCTAAACCATGTGCTTCGCATTGATTTGAAACTAAATCATGTGTTTCGCTTGGATTTGAAGCTAACTCGTTTGTTTCGCCTGCATTTGATGCTGTATCAATTATATCGCAAGTATTTGAAGCTAAATCATTTGGGTCGCATGGTTTTGAAGCTAACTCGTTTGTTTCGCCTGCATTTGAAGCTATATCATTTATATCGCAAGTATGTGAAACTAAATCATTTGTTTCGCATGGATATGAAGCTATGCCTACTACTTCGCATTGATTTGTAACTAAAACATGCGTTTCGCACAGATTTGAAGGTAAATCATGTGTTTCACGCGGATTTGAAACTAACTCGTTTGTTTCGCCTGCATTTGAAGCTAAATCATGTTTATCACAAGTATCTGAATCTAAACGATTTGATCCGCAAGAATATGAAGCTAAACCATGTGTTTCGCATTGATTTGAAACTAAATCATGTGTTTCGCATGGATTTGAAGCTAAATCAAGGGGTTTCGCATGGATTTGAAACTAACTCGTTTGTTTCGCATGCATTTGAAGCTAAATCATGTTTATCACAAGTATCTGAATCTAAACCATTTGTTTCGCAAGGAAAAGAAACTAAACCATGTGTTTCGCATGAATTTGAAGCTAAATCATGTGTTTCGCACAGATTTGAAGCTAACTCGTTTGTTTCGCCTGCATTTGAAGCTATATCAATTATATCGCAAGTATTTGAAGCTAAATCATTTGTGTCGCATGGCTTTGAAGATAAGCCATCTACTTTGAATTAACTTGAAGGTAAATCATGTGTTTCGCTTGGATTTGAAGGTAACTTGTTTGTTTCGCCAGGATTTGAAGCTAAATCATGTTTATCACAATTATCAGAATCTAAACCATTTGTTTCGCAAGAATATGAAGCTAAACCATGTGTTTCGCATGAATTTGAGGCTAACTCGTTTGTTTCGCCTGCATTTGATGCTGTATCAATTATATCGCAAGTATTTGAAGCTAAATCATTTGTGTCGCATGGCTTTGAAGCTAACTCGTTTGTTTCGCCTGCATTGAAGCTATATCACTTCTATCGCAAGTATTTGAAGCTAAATCATTTGTGTCGCACGGATTTGAAGCTAAGCCTTCTACTTCGCTTTGATTTGAAACTAAATCATCTGTTTCGCTTGGATTTGAAGCTAACTCGTTTGTTTCGCCTGCATTTGAAGCTTTATCAATTATATCGCAAGTATTTGAAGCAGAATCATTTGTGTCGCATGGCTTTGAGGATAAGCCTTCTACATCGCATTAATTTGAAGGTAAGTCATGTGTTTCGCTTGGATTTGAAGCTATGTCTACTACTTCGCATTGATTTGAAACTAAATCATGTGTTTCGCATGGATTTGAAGCTAAATCATGTGTTTCGCATGGATTTGAAACTAACTCGATGTTTCGCCTGCATTTGAAGCTAAATCATGTTTATCACAAGTACCTGAATCTAAACCATTTGTTTCGCAAGAATATGAAGATAAGCCTTCTACTTTGCATTAATTTGAAGGTAAATAATGTGTTTCGCTTGGATTTGGAGGTAACTCGTTTGTTTCGCCTGCATTTCAAGCTATATCAATTATATCGCAAGTATTTGAATATAAATCATTTGTGTTGCATGGCTTTGAAGCTAACTCGTTTGTTTCGCCTGAATTGAAGCTATATCACTTCTATCGCAAGTATTTGAAGCTAAATCATTTGTGTCGCATGGATTTGAAGCTAACTCGTTTGTTTCGAAAGCATTTGAAGCTTTATCAATTATATCGCAAGTATTTGAAGCTAAATGATTTCTGTCGCATGGCTTTGTGGATAAGCCTTCTACTTCGCATTGATTTGAAACTAAACCATGTGTTTCGCTTGGATTTGAAGCTAACTCGTTTGCTTCGCCTGCATTTGAAGCTAAATCAATCATATCGCAAGTATTTGAAGCAGAATCAATTGTGTCGCATGGCTTTGAGGATAAGCCTCCTAATTCGCATTAATTTAAAGGTAAATTTTGTGTTTCGCTTGGATTTGAAGCTAACTCGTTTGTATCGCCTTCAGAAGCTTCATCAATTATATCGCAAGTATTTGAAGCTAAATTATTTGTGTCGCATGGATTTTAAGCTACGTCTTCTCCTTCGCATTGATTTGAAGCTAAATCATGCGTTTCGCTTCGATTTGAGGCTAACTCGTTTGTTTCGCCTGCATTTGAAGCTTTATCAATAATATCGCAAGTATTTGAAGCTAAATCATATTTGTCGCGTGGATTTGAAGCTACGCCTTCTACTTCGCATTGGTTCGAAGCTAAATCATGTGTTTCGCATGGATTTGAAGCTAACTCGTTTGTTGTGCCTGCATTTGAAGTTATATCATTTTATCGCAAGTATTTGTATCTAAATCATTTGTTTCGCATGGCTTTGAAGCTGAGCCTTCTACTTCGCATTGATTTGAAACTAAATCATGTGTTTCGCATGGATTTGAAGCTAAATCAAGGGGATTCGCATGGATTTGAAACTAACTCGTTTGTTTCGCATGCATTTGAAGCTAAATCATGTTTATCACAAGTATCTGAATCTAAACCATTTGTTTCGCAAGGAAAAGAAGCTAAGCCATGTGTTTCGCATGAATTTGAAGCTAAATCATGTGTTTCGCACAGATTTGAAGCTAACTCGTTTGTTTCGCCTGCGGTTGAATCTATATCACTTATATCGCAAGTAATTGAAGCTAAATCATGTTTTTCGCTTGGATTTGAAGCAAAGCCTTCCACTTCGCATTGATTTGAAGCTAAATCATGTGTTTCGCATGGATCTCAAGATAACTCATTTCTTTCGCCTGCATTTGAATCTACTTTATTTGTATCACAATTATTTGAAGGTAAATCATTTGTTTCCTATGCATTTGAAGCTAATCCTACTACTTCGCATTGATTTGAAGCTGAATCATCTGTTTCGCTTGGATTTGAAGCAAACTCGTTTGTTTCGCACGCAGTTGACGCTAAATCATGTATATCACAGAGTATTAGTGCCACACCATTTGTTTCGCATGGATTTGAAGCTAACCCTTCTACTTGGCATTGAAATCAAGCTAAATTATGTGTTTCGCTTGGATTTCAAGCTAAGCCCTCTACTTCGCATTGATCTGAAGCTAAATCATGTGTTTCGCATGGATTTGAAGCTAACTCGTTTTTCTCGCCTGCATTTGAAGCTATATCACTTATATTCGCAAGAATTTGAAGCTAAATCTTTCGTTTCGCATGAATTTTAAGCTAAATCATTCGTTTCGCACGGATTTGAAGCTACGCCTTCTACTTCCCACTGATTTGAATCTAGATCATGTGTTTCGCTTGGATTTGATGCTATCTCGTTTGTTTCGCCTGCAGTTGAATCTATATCACTTATATCGCAAGTATTTAAAGCTAAATCATTTGTTTCGCATGGATATGAAGCTAAGCCATATACTTCGCATGGATTTGAAACTAACTCATTTGTTTCGCCTGCATTTGAAGCTAAAACATGTTTATCACAAGTATCTGAATCTAAACCATTTGTTTCGCAAGAATATGAAGCTAAACCACGTGTTTCGCATGAATTTGACGCTAAATCATGCCTTTCGCATAGACTTGAAGCTAACTCGTTATTTCGCCTGCATTTGAAGCTATATCACTTCTATCGCAGGTATTTGAAGCTAAATCATTCGTATGGCATCGATTTGAAGCTAAGGCTTCTACTTCGCATTGATTTGAAGCTAAATCGTGTGTTTCTCTTCGATTTTAAACTAACTCGTTTATTTCGCATGCAGTTGAAGCTAAATCATGTTTATCACAAGTATCTGTAGCTAAACCACTTGTTTCGCAAGCATATGAAGCTAAACCATGTGCTTCGCATTGATTTGAAGCTAAATCATGTGTTCCGCATGGATTTGAAGCTAACTCGTTTGTTTTGCCTACATTTGACGGTATATCGTTTATGTCGCAAGTATTTGAAGCTAAATCATTTGTTTCGTATGAATTTTAAGCTAAATCTTGTGTTTCGCATGGAATTGAAGCTACTTGGTTTGTTTCGCCTGCATTTGAAGCTATACAATTTACGTCGCAACTATTTGAAGCAAGATCATTTGTTTCGCATGGATTTGAAGTTAAGCCATCTACTTCGCATTGATTTGAAACTAAATCATGTGTTTCGCTTGGATTTGAAGCTAACACGTCTGTTTCGCCTGCATTTGAAGCAATATAAATTATATAACAAGTATTTGAAGCTAAGTCATATGTGTCGCATGACTTTGAAGATAATCCTTCTACTTTGCATTAATTTCAAGGTAAATCATGTGTTTCGTATGGATTTGAAGCTAACTCGTTTGTTTCGCCTGCATTTGAAGCTTTATCAACTATATCGCAAGTATTTGAAGCTAAATCATTTGTGTCGCATGTATTTGAAGCTACGCCTTCTACTTCGCATTGATTTGAAGCTAAATCATCAGTTCCGCATGGATTTGATGCTAACTCGTTTGTTTCGCCTCCATTTGAAGCTACATCACTTATATTCGCAAGTATTTGAAGCCAAATCAGTTGTTTCGCATTCATTTGAAGCTAAGCTTTCTACTTCGCATTGATTTGAAGCTAAATCATTTGATTCGCATGGATTTGAAGCTAAGTCATTTGTTTCGCATGGATTTGAAGCTAATTCGTTTGTTTCGCCTGCATTTGAAGCTTTATCAATTATATCGCAAGTATTTGAAGCTAAATCATTTTTGTCGCGTGGATTTGAATCTACGCCATCTACTTCGCATTGATTTGAAGCTAAATCATGTGTTTCGCATGGATTTGAAGCTAACTCGTTTGTTTCGCCTGCATTTGAAGCTATATCATTTATATGGCAAGTATTTGAAGCTAAATCATTTGCGTCGCATGGCTTTGAAGCTAACTCGTTTGTTTCGCCTGCATTGAAGCTATATCTCTTCTATCGCAAGTATTTGAAACTAAATCATTTGTGTCGCATGGATTTGAAGCTAAGCATTCTACTTCGCATTGATTTGAAGCTAAATCGTGTGTTTCTTTTGGATTTTAAACTAACTCGTTTGTTTCGCATGCAGTTGAAGCTAAATCGTGTTTATCACAAGTATCTGAAGCTAAACCACTTGTTTCGCAAGCATATGAAGCTAAACCATGTGCTTCGCATTGATATGAAGCTAAATAATGTGTTCCGCATGGATTTGTAGCTAAATCATTTGTTTCCCTTGGGTTTGAAGCTAACGCTATTGTTTCGCATGCACTTGAAGCTAAATCATGATTATCACAAGTATCTGAAGCTGAACCACTTGTTTCACAAGTATATGGAGCCAAACCATGTGCTTCGCATTCAGTTGAAGCTAACTTGTTTGTTTTGCCTGCATTTGAAGGTATATCGTTTATATCGCAAGTATTTGAAGCTAGATCATTTGTTTCGAATGAATTTTAAGCTAAATCATGTGTTTCGCATGGAATTGAAGCTACCTGGTATGTTTCGCCTGCATTTGAAGCTATATCATTTACGTCGCAAGTATTTGAAGCTAAATCATTTGTTTCGCATGGATTTGAAGTTAAGCCATCTACTTCGCATTGATTTGAAACTAAATCATGTGTTTCGCTTGGATTTGAAGCTAAATCATTTTTGTCGCGTGGATTTGAATCTACGCCTTCTACTTCGCATATAACAACTATTTGAAGCTAAATCATTTGTGTCGCATGGCTTTGAAGATAAACCTTCTACTTTGCATTAATTTGAAGGTAAATCATGTGTTTCGTATGGATTTGAAGCTAACTCGATTGTTTCGCCTGCATTTGAAGCTATATCATTTAATCGCAAGTATGTGAAGCTAAATAATCTGTTTCGCTTGAATTTTAAGCTAAATCATGTGTTTCGCATGGAATTGAAGCTACCTGGTTTGTTTCGCCTGCATTTGTAGCTAGTTCACTTGTATCGCAAGTATTTGAAGAAAAATCATTTGTTTCGCATGGATTTTTAAGCTATCTCGTTTGTTTCGCCAGCAGTTGAATCTATATCACTTATATCGCAAGTATTTGAAGCTAAGTCATTTGTTTCGCGTGGATATGAAGCTAAGCCATCCACTTAGCATTGATTTGAAGCTAAATCATGTGTCTCGCTTGGTTTTAAAGCTAACTCGTTTGTTTCGCATGCGGTTGAAGCTAAATCATGTTTATCACAAGCATATGAAGCTAAACCATTTTTTTCGCAAGAATATGAAGCTAAACCATGTGTTTCGCTTGGATTTGAAGCTAAATCATGTGTTTCGCATGGATTTGAAACTAACTCGTTTATTTCGCCTGCATTTGAAGCTATATCAATTCTATCGCAGGTATTTGAAGCTAAACCACTTGTTTCGCAAGAATATGAAGCTAAACCATGTGCTTCGCATTGATTTGAAGCTAAATCATGTGTCTCGCTTGGTTTTAAAGCTAACTCGTTTGTTTCGCATGCGGTTGAAGCTAAATCATGTTTATCACATGCATATGAAGCTAAACCATTTTTTTCGGAAGAATATGAAGCTAAACCACGTGTTTCGCATGAATTTGAAGCTAAATCATGTGCTTCGCATAGACTTGAAGCTAACTCGTTTGTTTCGCCTGCAGTTGAAGCTATATCACTTCTATCGCAGGTATTTGAAGCTAAATCATTCGTATGGCATCGATGTGAAGCTAAGCCTTCTACTTCGCATTGATTTGAAACTAAATCATGTGTTTCGCTTGGATTTGAAGCTAACGCGATTGTTTCGCATGCAGTTGAAGCTAAATCATGTTTATCACAAGTATCTGAAGCTGAACCACTTGTTTCGCAAGTATATGTAGCTAAACCATGTGTTTCGCATTGATTTGAAGCTAAATCTTGTGTTCCGCATGGATCTGAAGCTAACTCGTTTGTTTTGCCTGCATTTGATGTTATATCATTTATATCGCAAGTATTTGAAGCTAAATCATGTGTTTCGCATGGATTTGAAGCTAACTCGTTTGTTTCGCCTCCATTTGAAGCTACATCATCTATATTCGCAAGTATTTGAAGCTAAGTCATTTGTTTCGCATGGATATGATGCTAAGCCGTCTACTTCGCTATGATTTGAAGCTAAATCATGTGTTTCGCATCGATTTCAAGCTAACTCGTTTGTTTCGCATGCAGTTGAAGCTAAATCATGTTCATCACAAGTATCTGAAGCTAAACTACTTGTTTCGCAAGCATATGAAGCCAAACCATGTGCTTCGCATTGATTTGTAGCTAAATCTTGTGTTCCGCATGGATCTGAAGCTAACTCGTTTGTTTTGCCTGCATTTGATGTTATATCATTTATATCGCAAGTATTTGAAGCTAAATCATTTGTTTCGCAAGAAATTTAAGCTAAATCATGTGTTTCGCATGGAATTGGAGCTACCTGGTTTGTTTCGCCTGCATTTGAAGCTAGTTCACTTGTATCGCAAGTATTTGAAGAAAAATCATTTGTTTCACATGGATTTGAAGCTACCTCGTTTATTTCGCCTGCATTTGAAGCTATATCAATTCTATCGCAGGTATTTGAAGCTAAATCATTCGTATGGCACCAATTTGAAGCTAAGCCTTCTACTTCGCATTGATTTGAAGGTAAATCATGTGTCTCGCTTGGTTTTAAAGCTAACTCGTTTGTTTCGCATGCGGTTGAATCTAAATCATGTTTATCACAAGTATATGAAGCTAAACCATTTGTTTCGCAACAATATGAAGCTAAACCATGTGTTTCGCTTGGATTTGTAGCTAAATCATGTGTTTCGCATGGATTTGAAACTAACTCGTTTGTTTCGCGTGCATTTGAAGCTAAATCACGTTTATCACAAGTATCTGAATCTAAACCATTTGTTTCGCAAGAATATGAAGCTAAACCACGTCTTTCGCATGAATTTGAAGCTAAATCATGTGTTTCGCATAGACTTGAAGCTAACTCGTTTGTTTCGCCTGCAGTTGAAGCTATATCACTTCTATCGCAGGTATTTGAAGCTAAATCATTCGTATGGCATCGATTTGCAGCTAAGCCTTCTACTTCGCATTGATTTGAAACTAAATCATGTGTTTCGCTTGGATATGAAGCTAACGCGATTGTTTCGCATGCAGTTGAAGCTAAATCATGTTTATCACAAGTATCTGAAGCTGAACCACTTGTTTCGCAAGTATATGTAGCTAAACCATGTGTTTCGCATTGATTTGAAGCTAAATCTTGTGTTCCGCATGGATCTGAAGCTAACTCGTTTGTTTTGCCTGCATTTGATGTTATATCATTTATATCGCAAGTATTTGAAGCTAAATCATTTGTTTCGCAAGAAATTTAAGCTAAATCATGTGTTTCGCATGGAATTGGAGCTACCTGGTTTGTTTCGCCTGCATTTGAAGCTAGTTCACTTGTATCGCAAGTATTTGAAGAAAAATCATTTGTTTCGCATGGATTTGAAGCTACCTCGTTTGTTTCGACTGCATTTGAAGCTATATCACTTCTATCGCAGGTATTTGAAGCTAACTCATTCGTATCGCATCGATTTGAAGCTAAGCCTTCTACTTCGCATTGATTTGAAGCTAAATCGTGTGTTTCTCTTGGATATTAAACTAACTCGTTTGTTTCGCATGCAGTTGAATCTTTGTCAACTATATCGCAAGTATTTGAAGCTAAATCATTTGTGTCGCATGTATTTGAAGCTAAGCCTTCTACTTCGCATTGATTTGAAACTAAATCATGTGTTTCGCATAGACTTGAAGCTAACTCGTTTGATTCGCCTGCATTTGAAGCTATATCAATTATATAACAAGTATTTGAAGCTAAATCATTTGTGTCGCATGGCTTTGAAGATAAACCTTCTACTTTGCATTAATTTGAAGGTAAATAACGTTTTTCGTATGGATTTGTAGCTAACTAGTTTGTTTCGCCTGCATTTGAAGCTATATCATTTAATCGCAAGTATGTGAAGCTAAATAATCTGTTTCGCATGAATTTTAAGCTAAATCATGTGTTTCGCATGGAATTGAAGCTACCTGGTTTGTTTCGCCTGCATTTGAAGCTAGTTCACTTGTATCGCAAGTATTTGAAGAAAAATCATTTGTTTCGCATGGATTTGATGCTAACTCGTTTGTTTCGCATGCAGTTGAAGCTAAATCATGTTTTTCACAAGTATATGAAGCTAAACCACTTGTTTCGCAAGAATATGAAGCTAAACCATGTGCTTCGCATTGATTTGAAACTAAATCATGTGATTCGCTTGGATTTGAAGCTAACTCGTTTGTTTCGCCTGCATTTGAAGCTATATCAATTTTATCGCAAGTATTTGAAGCTAAATCATTTGTGTCGCATGTATTTGAAGCTAAGCCTTCTACTTCGCATTGATTTGAAACTAAATCATGTGTTTCGCATAGACTTGAAGCTAACTCGTTTGATTCGCCTTCATTTGAAGCTATATCAATTATATAACAAGTATTTGAAGCTAAATCATTTGTGTCGCATGGCTTTGAAGATAAACCTTCTACTTTGCATTAATTTGAAGGTAAATCACGTTTTTCGTATGGATTTGTAGCTAACTCGTTTGTTTCGCCTGCATTTGAAGCTATATCATTTAATCGCAAGTATGTGAAGCTAAATAATCTGTTTCGCATGAATTTTAAGCTAAATCATGTGTTTCGCATGGAATTGAAGCTACCTGGTTTGTTTCGCCTGCATTTGAAGCTAGTTCACTTGTATCGCAAGTATTTGAAGAAAAATCATTTGTTTCGCATGGATTTGATGCTAACTCGTTTGTTTCGCATACATTTGAAACTGTATCACTTATATTCGCAAGTATTTGAAGCTAAGTCATTTGTTTCGCATGGATATGATGCTAAGCCGTCTACTTTGCTATGATTTGAAGCTAAATCATGTGTTTCGCATGGATTTCAAGCTAACTCGTTTGTTTCGCATGCAGTTGAAGCTAAATCATGTTTTTCACAAGTATATGAAGCTAAACCACTTGTTTCGCAAGAATATGAAGCTAAACCATGTGCTTCGCATTGATTTGAAACTAAATCATGTGTTTCGCTTGGATTTGAAGCTAACTCGTTTGTTTCGCCTGCATTTGAAGCTATATCAATTATATCGCAAGTATTTGAAGCTAAATCATTTGTGTCGCATGTATTTGAAGCTAAGCCTTCTACTTCGCATTGATTTGAAACTAAATCATGTGTTTCGCATAGACTTGAAGCTAACTCGTTTGATTCGCCTGCATTTGAAGCTATATCAATTATATAACAAGTATTTGAAGCTAAATCATTTGTGTCGCATGGCTTTGAAGATAAACCTTCTACTTTGCATTAATTTGAAGGTAAATCACGTTTTTCGTATGGATTTGTAGCTAACTCGTTTGTTTCGCCTGCATTTGAAGCTATATCATTTAATCGCAAGTATGTGAAGCTAAATAATCTGTTTCGCATGAATTTTAAGCTAAATCATGTGTTTCGCATGGAATTGAAGCTACCTGGTTTGTTTCGCCTGCATTTGAAGCTAGTTCACTTGTATCGCAAGTATTTGAAGAAAAATCATTTGTTTCGCATGGATTTGATGCTAACTCGTTTGTTTCGCATACATTTGAAACTGTATCACTTATATTCGCAAGTATTTGAAGCTAAGTCATTTGTTTCGCATGGATATGATGCTAAGCCGTCTACTTTGCTATGATTTGAAGCTAAATCATGTGTTTCGAATGGATTTCAAGCTAACTCGTTTGTTTCGCATGCAGTTGAAGCTAAATCATGTTTTTCACAAGTATATGAAGCTAAACCACTTGTTTCGCAAGAATATGAAGCTAAACCATGTGCTTCGCATTGATTTGAAACTAAATCATGTGTTTCGCTTGGATTTGAAGCTAACTCGTTTGTTTCGCCTGCATTTGAAGCTATATCAATTATATCGCAATTATTTGAAGCTAAATCATTTGTGTCGCATGTATTTGAAGCTAAGCCTTCTACTTCGCATTGATTTGAAACTAAATCATGTGTTTCGCATAGACTTGAAGCTAACTCGTTTGATTCGCCTGCATTTGAAGCTATCTCAATTATATAACAAGTATTTGAAGTTAAATCATTTGTGTCGCATGGCTTTGAAGATAAACCTTCTACTTTGCATTAATTTGAAGGTAAATCACGTTTTTCGTATGGATTTGTAGCTAACTCGTTTGTTTCGCCTGCATTTGAAGCTATATCATCTAATCGCAAGTATGTGAAGCTAAATAATCTGTTTCGCATAAATTTTAAGCTAAATCATGTGTTTCGCATGGAATTGAAGCTACCTGGTTTGTTTCGCCTGCATTTGAAGCTAGTACACTTGTATCGCAAGTATTTGAAGAAAAATCATTTGTTTCGCATGGATTTGATGCTAACTCGTTTGTTTCGTATGCATTTGAATCTATATCACTTATATCGCAAGTATTTGAAGCTAAGTCATTTGTTTCGCGTGGATATGAAGCTAAGCCATCCACTTAGCATTGATTTGATGCTAAATCATGTGTCTCGCTTGGTTTTAAAGCTAACTCGTTTGTTTCGCATGCGGTTGAAGCTAAATCATGTTTATCACAAGCATATGAAGCTAAACCATTTTTTTCGCAAGAATATGAAGCTAAACCATGTGTTTCGCTTGGATTTGAAGCTAAATCATGTGTTTCGCATGGATTTGAAACTAACTCGTTTATTTCGCCTGCATTTGAAGCTATATCAATTCTATCGCAGGTATTTGAAGCTAAACCACTTGTTTCGCAAGAATATGAAGCTAAACCATGTGCTTCGCATTGATTTGAAGCTAAATCATGTGTCTCGCTTGGTTTTAAAGCTAACTCGTTTGTTTCGCATGCGGTTGAAGCTAAATCATGTTTATCACATGCATATGAAGCTAAACCATTTTTTTCGGAAGAATATGAAGCTAAACCACGTGTTTCGCATGAATTTGAAGCTAAATCATGTGCTTCGCATAGACTTGAAGCTAACTCGTTTGTTTCGCCTGCAGTTGAAGCTATATCACTTCTATCGCAGGTATTTGAAGCTAAATCATTCGTATGGCATCGATGTGAAGCTAAGCCTTCTACTTCGCATTGATTTGAAACTAAATCATGTGTTTCGCTTGGATTTGAAGCTAACGCGATTGTTTCGCATGCAGTTGAAGCTAAATCATGTTTATCACAAGTATCTGAAGCTGAACCACTTGTTTCGCAAGTATATGTAGCTAAACCATGTGTTTCGCATTGATTTGAAGCTAAATCTTGTGTTCCGCATGGATCTGAAGCTAACTCGTTTGTTTTGCCTGCATTTGATGTTATATCATTTATATCGCAAGTATTTGAAGCTAAATCATGTGTTTCGCATGGATTTGAAGCTAACTCGTTTGTTTCGCCTCCATTTGAAGCTACATCATCTATATTCGCAAGTATTTGAAGCTAAGTCATTTGTTTCGCATGGATATGATGCTAAGCCGTCTACTTCGCTATGATTTGAAGCTAAATCATGTGTTTCGCATGGATTTCAAGCTAACTCGTTTGTTTCGCATGCAGTTGAAGCTAAATCATGTTCATCACAAGTATCTGAAGCTAAACTACTTGTTTCGCAAGCATATGAAGCTAAACCATGTGCTTCGCATTGATTTGTAGCTAAATCTTGTGTTCCGCATGGATCTGAAGCTAACTCGTTTGTTTTGCCTGCATTTGATGTTATATCATTTATATCGCAAGTATTTGAAGCTAAATCATTTGTTTCGCAAGAAATTTAAGCTAAATCATGTGTTTCGCATGGAATTGGAGCTACCTGGTTTGTTTCGCCTGCATTTGAAGCTAGTTCACTTGTATCGCAAGTATTTGAAGAAAAATCATTTGTTTCACATGGATTTGAAGCTACCTCGTTTATTTCGCCTGCATTTGAAGCTATATCAATTCTATCGCAGGTATTTGAAGCTAAATCATTCGTATGGCACCAATTTGAAGCTAAGCCTTCTACTTCGCATTGATTTGAAGGTAAATCATGTGTCTCGCTTGGTTTTAAAGCTAACTCGTTTGTTTCGCATGCGGTTGAATCTAAATCATGTTTATCACAAGTATATGAAGCTAAACCATTTGTTTCGCAACAATATGAAGCTAAACCATGTGTTTCGCTTGGATTTGAAGCTAAATCATGTGTTTCGCATGGATTTGAAACTAACTCGTTTGTTTCGCGTGCATTTGAAGCTAAATCACGTTTATCACAAGTATCTGAATCTAAACCATTTGTTTCGCAAGAATATGAAGCTAAACCACGTCTTTCGCATGAATTTGAAGCTAAATCATGTGTTTCGCATAGACTTGAAGCTAACTCGTTTGTTTCGCCTGCAGTTGAAGCTATATCACTTCTATCGCAGGTATTTGAAGCTAAATCATTCGTATGGCATCGATTTGCAGCTAAGCCTTCTACTTCGCATTGATTTGAAACTAAATCATGTGTTTCGCTTGGATATGAAGCTAACGCGATTGTTTCGCATGCAGTTGAAGCTAAATCATGTTTATCACAAGTATCTGAAGCTGAACCACTTGTTTCGCAAGTATATGTAGCTATGCCATGTGTTTCGCATTGATTTGAAGCTAAATCTTGTGTTCCGCATGGATCTGAAGCTAACTCGTTTGTTTTGCCTGCATTTGATGTTATATCATTTATATCGCAAGTATTTGAAGCTAAATCATTTGTTTCGCAAGAAATTTAAGCTAAATCATGTGTTTCGCATGGAATTGGAGCTACCTGGTTTGTTTCGCCTGCATTTGAAGCTAGTTCACTTGTATCGCAAGTATTTGAAGAAAAATCATTTGTTTCGCATGGATTTGAAGCTACCTCGTTTGTTTCGACTGCATTTGAAGCTATATCACTTCTATCGCAGGTATTTGAAGCTAACTCATTCGTATCGCATCGATTTGAAGCTAAGCCTTCTACTTCGCATTGATTTGAAGCTAAATCGTGTGTTTCTCTTGGATATTAAACTAACTCGTTTGTTTCGCATGCAGTTGAATCTTTGTCAACTATATCACAAGTATTTGAAGCTAAATCATTTGTGTCGCATGTATTTGAAGCTAAGCCTTCTACTTCGCATTGATTTGAAACTAAATCATGTGTTTCGCATAGACTTGAAGCTAACTCGTTTGATTCGCCTGCATTTGAAGCTATATCAATTATATAACAAGTATTTGAAGCTAAATCATTTGTGTCGCATGGCTTTGAAGATAAACCTTCTACTTTGCATTAATTTGAAGGTAAATCATGTTTTTCGTATGGATTTGAAGCTAACTCGTTTGTTTCGCCTGCATTTGAAACTATATCATTTAATCGCAAGTATGTGAAGCTAAATAATCTGTTTCGCATGAATTTTAAGCTAAATCATGTGTTTCGCATGGAATTGAAGCTACCTAGTTTGTTTCGCCTGCATTTGAAGCTAGTTCACTTGTATCGCAAGTATTTGAAGCTAAGTCATTTGTTTCGCATGGATATGATGCTAAGCCGTCTACTTTGCTATGATTTGAAGCTAAATCATGTGTTTCGCATGGATTTCAAGCTAACTCGTTTGTTTCGCATGCAGTTGAAGCTAAATCATGTTTTTCACAAGTATATGAAGCTAAACCACTTGTTTCGCAAGAATATGAAGCTAAACCATGTGCTTCGCATTGATTTGAAACTAAATCATGTGTTTCGCTTGGATTTGAAGCTAACTCGTTTGTTTCGCCTGCATTTGAAGCTATATCAATTATATCGCAAGTATTTGAAGCTAAATCATTTGTGTCGCATGTATTTGAAGCTAAGCCTTCTACTTCGCATTGATTTGAAACTAAATCATGTGTTTCGCATAGACTTGAAGCTAACTCGTTTGATTCGCCTGCATTTGAAGCTATATCAATTATATAACAAGTATTTGAAGCTAAATCATTTGTGTCGCATGGCTTTGAAGATAAACCTTCTACTTTGCATTAATTTGAAGGTAAATCACGTTTTTCGTATGGATTTGTAGCTAACTCGTTTGTTTCGCCTGCATTTGAAGCTATATCATTTAATCGCAAGTATGTGAAGCTAAATAATCTGTTTCGCATGAATTTTAAGCTAAATCATGTGTTTCGCATGGAATTGAAGCTACCTGGTTTGTTTCGCCTGCATTTGAAGCTAGTTCACTTGTATCGCAAGTATTTGAAGAAAAATCATTTGTTTCGCATGGATTTGATGCTAACTCGTTTGTTTCGCATACATTTGAAACTGTATCACTTATATTCGCAAGTATTTGAAGCTAAGTCATTTGTTTCGCATGGATATGATGCTAAGCCGTCTACTTTGCTATGATTTGAAGCTAAATCATGTGTTTCGAATGGATTTCAAGCTAACTCGTTTGTTTCGCATGCAGTTGAAGCTAAATCATGTTTTTCACAAGTATATGAAGCTAAACCACTTGTTTCGCAAGAATATGAAGCTAAACCATGTGCTTCGCATTGATTTGAAACTAAATCATGTGTTTCGCTTGGATTTGAAGCTAACTCGTTTGTTTCGCCTGCATTTGAAGCTATATCATCTAATCGCAAGTATGTGAAGCTAAATAATCTGTTTCGCATAAATTTTAAGCTAAATCATGTGTTTCGCATGGAATTGAAGCTACCTGGTTTGTTTCGCCTGCATTTGAAGCTAGTTCACTTGTATCGCAAGTATTTGAAGAAAAATCATTTGTTTCGCATGGATTTGATGCTAACTCGTTTGTTTCGTATGCATTTGAATCTATATCACTTATATCGCAAGTATTTGAAGCTAAGTCATTTGTTTCGCGTGGATATGAAGCTAAGCCATCCACTTAGCATTGATTTGAAGCTAAATCATGTGTCTCGCTTGGTTTTAAAGCTAACTCGTTTGTTTCGCATGCGGTTGAAGCTAAATCATGTTTATCACAAGCATATGAAGCTAAACCATTTTTTTCGCAAGAATATGAAGCTAAACCATGTGTTTCGCTTGGATTTGAAGCTAAATCATGTGTTTCGCATGGATTTGAAACTAACTCGTTTATTTCGCCTGCATTTGAAGCTATATCAATTCTATCGCAGGTATTTGAAGCTAAACCACTTGTTTCGCAAGAATATGAAGCTAAACCATGTGCTTCGCATTGATTTGAAGCTAAATCATGTGTCTCGCTTGGTTTTAAAGCTAACTCGTTTGTTTCGCATGCGGTTGAAGCTAAATCATGTTTATCACATGCATATGAAGCTAAGCCATTTTTTTCGGAAGAATATGAAGCTAAACCACGTGTTTCGCATGAATTTGAAGCTAAATCATGTGCTTCGCATAGACTTGAAGCTAACTCGTTTGTTTCGCCTGCAGTTGAAGCTATATCACTTCTATCGCAGGTATTTGAAGCTAAATCATTCGTATGGCATCGATGTGAAGCTAAGCCTTCTACTTCGCATTGATTTGAAACTAAATCATGTGTTTCGCTTGGATTTGAAGCTAACGCGATTGTTTCGCATGCAGTTGAAGCTAAATCATGTTTATCACAAGTATCTGAAGCTGAACCACTTGTTTCGCAAGTATATGTAGCTAAACCATGTGTTTCGCATTGATTTGAAGCTAAATCTTGTGTTCCGCATGGATCTGAAGCTAACTCGTTTGTTTTGCCTGCATTTGATGTTATATCATTTATATCGCAAGTATTTGAAGCTAAATCATGTGTTTCGCATGGTTTTGAAGCTAACTCGTTTGTTTCGCCTCCATTTGAAGCTACATCATCTATATTCGCAAGTATTTGAAGCTAAGTCATTTGTTTCGCATGGATATGATGCTAAGCCGTCTACTTCGCTATGATTTGAAGCTAAATCATGTGTTTCGCATGGATTTCAAGCTAACTCGTTTGTTTCGCATGCAGTTGAAGCTAAATCATGTTCATCACAAGTATCTGAAGCTAAACTACTTGTTTCGCAAGCATATGAAGCTAAACCATGTGCTTCGCATTGATTTGTAGCTAAATCTTGTGTTCCGCATGGATCTGAAGCTAACTCGTTTGTTTTGCCTGCATTTGATGTTATATCATTTATATCGCAAGTATTTGAAGCTAAATCATTTGTTTCGCAAGAAATTTAAGCTAAATCATGTGTTTCGCATGGAATTGGAGCTACCTGGTTTGTTTCGCCTGCATTTGAAGCTAGTTCACTTGTATCGCAAGTATTTGAAGAAAAATCATTTGTTTCACATGGATTTGAAGCTACCTCGTTTATTTCGCCTGCATTTGAAGCTATATCAATTCTATCGCAGGTATTTGAAGCTAAATCATTCGTATGGCACCAATTTGAAGCTAAGCCTTCTACTTCGCATTGATTTGAAGGTAAATCATGTGTCTCGCTTGGTTTTAAAGCTAACTCGTTTGTTTCGCATGCGGTTGAATCTAAATCATGTTTATCACAAGTATATGAAGCTAAACCATTTGTTTCGCAACAATATGAAGCTAAACCATGTGTTTCGCTTGGATTTGAAGCTAAATCATGTGTTTCGCATGGATTTGAAACTAACTCGTTTGTTTCGCGTGCATTTGAAGCTAAATCACGTTTATCACAAGTATCTGAATCTAAACCATTTGTTTCGCAAGAATATGAAGCTAAACCACGTCTTTCGCATGAATTTGAAGCTAAATCATGTGTTTCGCATAGACTTGAAGCTAACTCGTTTGTTTCGCCTGCAGTTGAAGCTATATCACTTCTATCGCAGGTATTTGAAGCTAAATCATTCGTATGGCATCGATTTGCAGCTAAGCCTTCTACTTCGCATTGATTTGAAACTAAATCATGTGTTTCGCTTGGATATGAAGCTAACGCGATTGTTTCGCATGCAGTTGAAGCTAAATCATGTTTATCACAAGTATCTGAAGCTGAACCACTTGTTTCGCAAGTATATGTAGCTAAACCATGTGTTTCGCATTGATTTGAAGCTAAATCTTGTGTTCCGCATGGATCTGAAGCTAACTCGTTTGTTTTGCCTGCATTTGATGTTATATCATTTATATCGCAAGTATTTGAAGCTAAATCATTTGTTTCGCAAGAAATTTAAGCTAAATCATGTGTTTCGCATGGAATTGGAGCTACCTGGTTTGTTTCGCCTGCATTTGAAGCTAGTTCACTTGTATCGCAAGTATTTGAAGAAAAATCATTTGTTTCGCATGGATTTGAAGCTACCTCGTTTGTTTCGACTGCATTTGAAGCTATATCACTTCTATCGCAGGTATTTGAAGCTAACTCATTCGTATCGCATCGATTTGAAGCTAAGCCTTCTACTTCGCATTGATTTGAAGCTAAATCGTGTGTTTCTCTTGGATATTAAACTAACTCGTTTGTTTCGCATGCAGTTGAATCTTTGTCAACTATATCGCAAGTATTTGAAGCTAAATCATTTGTGTCGCATGTATTTGAAGCTAAGCCTTCTACTTCGCATTGATTTGAAACTAAATCATGTGTTTCGCATAGACTTGAAGCTAACTCGTTTGATTCGCCTGCATTTGAAGCTATATCAATTATATAACAAGTATTTGAAGCTAAATCATTTGTGTCGCATGGCTTTGAAGATAAACCTTCTACTTTGCATTAATTTGAAGGTAAATCATGTTTTTCGTATGGATTTGAAGCTAACTCGTTTGTTTCGCCTGCATTTGAAACTATATCATTTAATCGCAAGTATGTGAAGCTAAATAATCTGTTTCGCATGAATTTTAAGCTAAATCATGTGTTTCGCATGGAATTGAAGCTACCTAGTTTGTTCCGCCTGCATTTGAAGCTAGTTCACTTGTATCGCAAGTATTTGAAGCTAAGTCATTTGTTTCGCATGGATATGATGCTAACTCGTTTGTTTCGCATACATTTGAAACTGTATCACTTATATTCGCAAGTATTTGAAGCTAAGTCATTTGTTTCGCATGGATATGATGCTAAGCCGTCTACTTTGCTATGATTTGAAGCTAAATCATGTGTTTCGAATGGATTTCAAGCTAACTCGTTTGTTTCGCATGCAGTTGAAGCTAAATCATGTTTTTCACAAGTATATGAAGCTAAACCACTTGTTTCGCAAGAATATGAAGCTAAACCATGTGCTTCGCATTGATTTGAAACTAAATCATGTGTTTCGCTTGGATTTGAAGCTAACTCGTTTGTTTCGCCTGCATTTGAAGCTATATCATCTAATCGCAAGTATGTGAAGCTAAATAATCTGTTTCGCATAAATTTTAAGCTAAATCATGTGTTTCGCATGGAATTGAAGCTACCTGGTTTGTTTCGCCTGCATTTGAAGCTAGTTCACTTGTATCGCAAGTATTTGAAGAAAAATCATTTGTTTCGCATGGATTTGATGCTAACTCGTTTGTTTCGTATGCATTTGAATCTATATCACTTATATCGCAAGTATTTGAAGCTAAGTCATTTGTTTCGCGTGGATATGAAGCTAAGCCATCCACTTAGCATTGATTTGAAGCTAAATCATGTGTCTCGCTTGGTTTTAAAGCTAACTCGTTTGTTTCGCATGCGGTTGAAGCTAAATCATGTTTATCACAAGCATATGAAGCTAAACCATTTTTTTCGCAAGAATATGAAGCTAAACCATGTGTTTCGCTTGGATTTGAAGCTAAATCATGTGTTTCGCATGGATTTGAAACTAACTCGTTTATTTCGCCTGCATTTGAAGCTATATCAATTCTATCGCAGGTATTTGAAGCTAAACCACTTGTTTCGCAAGAATATGAAGCTAAACCATGTGCTTCGCATTGATTTGAAGCTAAATCATGTGTCTCGCTTGGTTTTAAAGCTAACTCGTTTGTTTCGCATGCGGTTGAAGCTAAATCATGTTTATCACATGCATATGAAGCTAAGCCATTTTTTTCGGAAGAATATGAAGCTAAACCACGTGTTTCGCATGAATTTGAAGCTAAATCATGTGCTTCGCATAGACTTGAAGCTAACTCGTTTGTTTCGCCTGCAGTTGAAGCTATATCACTTCTATCGCAGGTATTTGAAGCTAAATCATTCGTATGGCATCGATGTGAAGCTAAGCCTTCTACTTCGCATTGATTTGAAACTAAATCATGTGTTTCGCTTGGATTTGAAGCTAACGCGATTGTTTCGCATGCAGTTGAAGCTAAATCATGTTTATCACAAGTATCTGAAGCTGAACCACTTGTTTCGCAAGTATATGTAGCTAAACCATGTGTTTCGCATTGATTTGAAGCTAAATCTTGTGTTCCGCATGGATCTGAAGCTAACTCGTTTGTTTTGCCTGCATTTGATGTTATATCATTTATATCGCAAGTATTTGAAGCTAAATCATGTGTTTCGCATGGTTTTGAAGCTAACTCGTTTGTTTCGCCTCCATTTGAAGCTACATCATCTATATTCGCAAGTATTTGAAGCTAAGTCATTTGTTTCGCATGGATATGATGCTAAGCCGTCTACTTCGCTATGATTTGAAGCTAAATCATGTGTTTCGCATGGATTTCAAGCTAACTCGTTTGTTTCGCATGCAGTTGAAGCTAAATCATGTTCATCACAAGTATCTGAAGCTAAACTACTTGTTTCGCAAGCATATGAAGCTAAACCATGTGCTTCGCATTGATTTGTAGCTAAATCTTGTGTTCCGCATGGATCTGAAGCTAACTCGTTTGTTTTGCCTGCATTTGATGTTATATCATTTATATCGCAAGTATTTGAAGCTAAATCATTTGTTTCGCAAGAAATTTAAGCTAAATCATGTGTTTCGCATGGAATTGGAGCTACCTGGTTTGTTTCGCCTGCATTTGAAGCTAGTTCACTTGTATCGCAAGTATTTGAAGAAAAATCATTTGTTTCACATGGATTTGAAGCTACCTCGTTTATTTCGCCTGCATTTGAAGCTATATCAATTCTATCGCAGGTATTTGAAGCTAAATCATTCGTATGGCACCAATTTGAAGCTAAGCCTTCTACTTCGCATTGATTTGAAGGTAAATCATGTGTCTCGCTTGGTTTTAAAGCTAACTCGTTTGTTTCGCATGCGGTTGAATCTAAATCATGTTTATCACAAGTATATGAAGCTAAACCATTTGTTTCGCAACAATATGAAGCTAAACCATGTGTTTCGCTTGGATTTGAAGCTAAATCATGTGTTTCGCATGGATTTGAAACTAACTCGTTTGTTTCGCGTGCATTTGAAGCTAAATCACGTTTATCACAAGTATCTGAATCTAAACCATTTGTTTCGCAAGAATATGAAGCTAAACCACGTCTTTCGCATGAATTTGAAGCTAAATCATGTGTTTCGCATAGACTTGAAGCTAACTCGTTTGTTTCGCCTGCAGTTGAAGCTATATCACTTCTATCGCAGGTATTTGAAGCTAAATCATTCGTATGGCATCGATTTGCAGCTAAGCCTTCTACTTCGCATTGATTTGAAACTAAATCATGTGTTTCGCTTGGATATGAAGCTAACGCGATTGTTTCGCATGCAGTTGAAGCTAAATCATGTTTATCACAAGTATCTGAAGCTGAACCACTTGTTTCGCAAGTATATGTAGCTAAACCATGTGTTTCGCATTGATTTGAAGCTAAATCTTGTGTTCCGCATGGATCTGAAGCTAACTCGTTTGTTTTGCCTGCATTTGATGTTATATCATTTATATCGCAAGTATTTGAAGCTAAATCATTTGTTTCGCAAGAAATTTAAGCTAAATCATGTGTTTCGCATGGAATTGGAGCTACCTGGTTTGTTTCGCCTGCATTTGAAGCTAGTTCACTTGTATCGCAAGTATTTGAAGAAAAATCATTTGTTTCGCATGGATTTGAAGCTACCTCGTTTGTTTCGACTGCATTTGAAGCTATATCACTTCTATCGCAGGTATTTGAAGCTAACTCATTCGTATCGCATCGATTTGAAGCTAAGCCTTCTACTTCGCATTGATTTGAAGCTAAATCGTGTGTTTCTCTTGGATATTAAACTAACTCGTTTGTTTCGCATGCAGTTGAATCTTTGTCAACTATATCGCAAGTATTTGAAGCTAAATCATTTGTGTCGCATGTATTTGAAGCTAAGCCTTCTACTTCGCATTGATTTGAAACTAAATCATGTGTTTCGCATAGACTTGAAGCTAACTCGTTTGATTCGCCTGCATTTGAAGCTATATCAATTATATAACAAGTATTTGAAGCTAAATCATTTGTGTCGCATGGCTTTGAAGATAAACCTTCTACTTTGCATTAATTTGAAGGTAAATCATGTTTTTCGTATGGATTTGAAGCTAACTCGTTTGTTTCGCCTGCATTTGAAACTATATCATTTAATCGCAAGTATGTGAAGCTAAATAATCTGTTTCGCATGAATTTTAAGCTAAATCATGTGTTTCGCATGGAATTGAAGCTACCTAGTTTGTTCCGCCTGCATTTGAAGCTAGTTCACTTGTATCGCAAGTATTTGAAGCTAAGTCATTTGTTTCGCATGGATATGATGCTAAGCCGTCTACTTTGCTATGATTTGAAGCTAAATCATGTGTTTCGCATGGATTTCAAGCTAACTCGTTTGTTTCGCATGCAGTTGAAGCTAAATCATGTTTTTCACAAGTATATGAAGCTAAACCACTTATTTCGCAAGAATATGAAGCTAAACCATGTGCTTCGCATTGATTTGAAACTAAATCATGTGATTCGCTTGGATTTGAAGCTAACTCGTTTGTTTCGCCTGCATTTGAAGCTATATCAATTTTATCGCAAGTATTAGAAGCTAAATCATTTGTGTCGCATGTATTTGAAGCTAAGCCTTCTACTTCGCATTGATTTGAATCTAAATAATGTGTTTCGCATAGACTTGAAGCTAACTCGTTTGATTCGCCTGCATTTGAAGCTATATCAATTATATAACAAGTATTTGAAGCTAAATCATTTGTGTCGCATGGCTTTGAAGATAAACCTTCTACTTTGCATTAATTTGAAGGTAAATCACGTTTTTCGTATGGATTTGTAGCTAACTCGTTTGTTTCGCCTGCATTTGAAGCTATATCATTTAATCGCAAGTATGTGAAGCTAAATAATCTGTTTCGCATGAATTTTAAGCTAAATCATGTGTTTCGCATGGAATTGAAGCTACCTGGTTTGTTTCGCCTGCATTTGAAGCTAGTTCACTTGTATCGCAAGTATTTGAAGAAAAATCATTTGTTTCGCATGGATTTGATGCTAACTCGTTTGTTTCGCATACATTTGAAACTGTATCACTTATATTCGCAAGTATTTGAAGCTAAGTCATTTGTTTCGCATGGATATGATGCTAAGCCGTCTACTTTGCTATGATTTGAAGCTAAATCATGTGTTTCGCATGGATTTCAAGCTAACTCGTTTGTTTCGCATGCAGTTGAAGCTAAATCATGTTTTTCACAAGTATATGAAGCTAAACCACTTGTTTCGCAAGAATATGAAGCTAAACCATGTGCTTCGCATTGATTTGAAACTAAATCATGTGTTTTGCTTGGATTTGAAGCTAACTCGTTTGTTTCGCCTGCATTTGAAGCTATATCAATTATATCGCAAGTATTTGAAGCTAAATCATTTGTGTCGCATGTATTTGAAGCTAAGCCTTCTACTTCGCATTGATTTGAAACTAAATCATGTGTTTCGCATAGACTTGAAGCTAACTCGTTTGATTCGCCTGCATTTGAAGCTATATCAATTATATAACAAGTATTTGAAGCTAAATCATTTGTGTCGCATGGCTTTGAAGATAAACCTTCTACTTTGCATTAATTTGAAGGTAAATCACGTTTTTCGTATGGATTTGTAGCTAACTCGTTTGTTTCGCCTGCATTTGAAGCTATATCATTTAATCGCAAGTATGTGAAGCTAAATAATCTGTTTCGCATGAATTTTAAGCTAAATCATGTGTTTCGCATGGAATTGAAGCTACCTGGTTTGTTTCGCCTGCATTTGAAGCTAGTTCACTTGTATCGCAAGTATTTGAAGAAAAATCATTTGTTTCGCATGGATTTGATGCTAACTCGTTTGTTTCGCATACATTTGAATCTGTATCACTTATATTCGCAAGTATTTGAAGCTAAGTCATTTGTTTCGCATGGATATGATGCTAAGCCGTCTACTTTGCTATGATTTGAAGCTAAATCATGTGTTTCGAATGGATTTCAAGCTAACTCGTTTGTTTCGCATGCAGTTGAAGCTAAATCATGTTTTTCACAAGTATATGAAGCTAAACCACTTGTTTCGCAAGAATATGAAGCTAAACCATGTGCTTCGCATTGATTTGAAACTAAATCATGTGTTTCGCTTGGATTTGAAGCTAACTCGTTTGTTTCGCCTGCATTTGAAGCTATATCAATTATATCGCAATTATTTGAAGTTAAATCATTTGTGTCGCATGGCTTTGAAGATAAACCTTCTACTTTGCATTAATTTGAAGGTAAATCACGTTTTTCGTATGGATTTGTAGCTAACTCGTTTGTTTCGCCTGCATTTGAAGCTATATCATCTAATCGCAAGTATGTGAAGCTAAATAATCTGTTTCGCATAAATTTTAAGCTAAATCATGTGTTTCGCATGGAATTGAAGCTACCTGGTTTGTTTCGCCTGCATTTGAAGCTAGTTCACTTGTATCGCAAGTATTTGAAGAAAAATCATTTGTTTCGCATGGATTTGATGCTAACTCGTTTGTTTCGTATGCATTTGAAGCTGTATCACTTATATTCGCAAGTATTTGAAGCTAAGTCATATGTTTCGCATGGATATGATGCTAAGCCGTCTACTTCGCTATGATTTGAAGCTAAATCATGTGTTTCGCATGGATTTGAAGCTAACTCGTTTGTTTCGCCTGCATTTGAGGCTATATCATTTATATCGCTAGTATGTGAAGCTAAATCATTTGTTTCGCATGGATATGAAGCTATGTCTACTACTTCGCATTGATTTGAAACTAAATGATGTGTTTCGCATGGATTTGAAGCTAAATCATGTGTTTCGCATGGATGTGAAACTAACTCGTTTGTTTCGCCTGCATTTGAAGCTAAATCATGTTTATCACAATTATCTGAATCTAAACCATTTGTTTCGCAAGAATATGAAGCTAAACCATGTGTTTCGCATGAATTTGAAGCTAAATCATGTATTTCGCACAGATTTGAAGCTAACTCGTTTGTTTCGCCTGCATTTGAAGCTATATCAATTATATCGCAAGTATTTGAAACTAAATCATTTGTGTCGCATGGCTTTCAAGATAAGCCTTCCACTTTGCATTAATTTGAAGGTAAATCATGTGTTTCGCTTCGATTTGAAGGTAACTCGTTTGTTTCGCCTGCATTTGAAGCTATATCTTTTATATCGCAAGTATGTGAAGCTAAATCATTTGTTTCGCATGGATTTTAAGCTAAGCCTTCTGCATCGCATGAATTTGAAGCTAAATCATGTATTTCGCACAGATTTGAAGCTAACTCGTTTGTTTCGCCAGCATTTGAAGCTAAATCATGTTTATCACAATTATCTGAATCTAAACCATTTGTTTCGCAATAATATGAAGCTAAACCATGTGTTTCGCATGAATTTGAAGCTAAATCATGTGTTTCGCACAGATTTGGTGCTATCTCGTTTGATTCGCCCTTATTTGAAGCTATATCATTTATATCGCAAGTCTGTGAATCTAAAGCATTTTTTTCGCCAGGAGTTGAAGCTGAGGATTCTACTTCGCATTGATTTGACACTAAATCATGTGTTTCGCTTGGATTTGAAGGTAACTCGTTTGTTTCGCCTGCATTTGATGCTGTATCAATTATATCGCAAGTATTTGAAGCTAAATCATTTGTGTCGCATGGCTTTGAAGCTAACTCGTTTGTTTCGCCTGCATTTGAAGCTATATCATTTATATCGCAAGTATGTGAAACTAAATCATTTGTTTCGCATGGATATGAAGCTATGCCTACTACTTCGCATTGATTTGTATCTAAAACATGCGTTTCGCACAGATTTGAAGGTAAATCATGTGGTTCACGTGGATTTGAAACTAACTCGTTTGTTTCGCCTGCATTTGAAGCTAAATCATGTTTATCACAAGTATCTGAATCTAAACGATTTGATTCGCAAGAATATGAAGCTAAACCATGTGTTTCGCATTGATTTGAAACTAAATCATGTGTTTCGCATGGATTTGAAGCTAAATCAAGGGGTTTCGCATGGATTTGAAACTAACTCGTTTGTTTCGCATGCATTTGAAGCTAAATCATGTTTATCACAAGTATCTGAATCTAAACCATTTGTTTCGCAAGGAAAAGAAGCTAAACCATGTGTTTCGCATGAATTTGAAGCTAAATCATGTGTTTCGCACAGATTTGAAGCTAACTCGTTTGTTTCGCCTGCATTTGAAGCTATATCAATTATATCGCAAGTATTTGAAGCTAAATCATTTGTGTCGCATGGCTTTGAAGATAAGCCATCTACTTTGAATTAATTTGAAGGTAAATCATGTGTTTCGCTTGGATTTGAAGGCAACTCGTTTGTTTCGCCAGGATTTGAAGCTAAATCATGTTTATCACAATTATCAGAATCTAAACCATTTGTTTCGCAAGAATATGAAGCTAAACCATGTGTTTCGCATGAATTTGAAGCTAAATCATGTATTTCGCACAGATTTGAAGCTAACTCGTTTGTTTCGCCTGCATTTGAAGCTATATCAATTATATCGCAAGTATTTGAAGCTAAATCATTTGTGTCGCATGGCTTTCAAGATAAGCCTTCCACTTTGCATTAATTTGAAGGTAAATCATGTGTTTCGCTTCGATTTGAAGGTAACTCGTTTGTTTCGCCTGCATTTGAAGCTATATCTTTTATATCGCAAGTATGTGAAGCTAAATCATTTGTTTCGCATGGATTTTAAGCTAAGCCTTCTGCATCGCATGAATTTGAAGCTAAATCATGTATTTCGCACAGATTTGAAGCTAACTCGTTTGTTTCGCCAGCTTTTGAAGCTAAATCATGTTTATCACAATTATCTGAATCTAAACCATTTGTTTCGCAATAATATGAAGCTAAACCATGTGTTTCGCATGAATTTGAAGCTAAATCATGTGTTTCGCACAGATTTGGTGCTATCTCGTTTGATTCGCCCTTATTTGAAGCTATATCATTTATATCGCAAGTCTGTGAATCTAAAGCATTTGTTTCGCCAGGAGTTGAAGCTGAGGATTCTACTTCGCATTGATTTGACACTAAATCATGTGTTTCGCTTGGATTTGAAGCTAACTCGTTTGTTTCGCCTGCATTTGATGCTGTATCAATTATATCGCAAGTATTTGAAGCTAAATCATTTGTGTCGCATGGCTTTGAAGCTAACTCGTTTGTTTCGCCTGCATTTGAAGCTATATCATTTATATCGCAAGTATGTGAAACTAAATCATTTGTTTCGCATGGATATGAAGCTATGCCTACTACTTCGCATTGATTTGTAACTAAAACATGCGTTTCGCACAGATTTGAAGGTAAATCATGTGTTTCACGTGGATTTGAAACTAACTCGTTTGTTTCGCCTGCATTTGAAGCTAAATCATGTTTATAACAAGTATCTGAATCTAAACGATTTGATTCGCAAGAATATGAAGCTAAACCATGTGTTTCGCATTGATTTGAAACTAAATCATGTGTTTCGCATGGATTTGAAGCTAAATCAAGGGGTTTCGCATGGATTTGAAACTAACTCGTTTGTTTCGCATGCATTTGAAGCTAAATCATGTTTATCACAAGTATCTGAATCTAAACCATTTGTTTCGCAAGGAAAAGAATCTAAACCATGTGTTTCGCATGAATTTGAAGCTAAATCATGTGTTTCGCACTGATTTGAAGCTAACTCGTTTGTTTCGCCTGCATTTGAAGCTATATCAATTATATCGCAAGTATTTGAAGCTAAATCATTTGTGTCGCATGGCTTTGAAGATAAGCCATCTACTTTGAATTAATTTGAAGGTAAATCATGTGTTTCGCTTGGATTTGAAGGTAACTCGTTTGTTTCGCCAGGATTTGAAGCTAAATCATGTTTATCACAATTATCAGAATCTAAACCATTTGTTTCGCAAGAATATGAAGCTAAACCATGTGTTTCGCATGAATTTGAGGCTAACTCGTTTGTTTCGCCTGCATTTGATGCTGTATCAATTATATCGCAAGTATTTGAAGCTAAATCATTTGTGTCGCATGGCTTTGAAGCTAACTCGTTTGTTTCGCCTGCATTGAAGCTATATCACTTCTATCGCAAGTATTTGAAGCTAAATCATTTGTGTCGCACGGATTTGAAGCTAAGCCTTCTACTTCGCTTTGATTTGAAACTAAATCATCTGTTTCGCTTGGATTTGAAGCTAACTCGTTTGTTTCGCCTACATTTGAAGCTTTATCAATTATATCGCAAGTATTTGAAGCTGAACGACTTCTGTCGCATGGCTTTGAGGATAACCCTTCTACTTCGCATTGATTTGAAACTAAACCATGTGCTTCGCTTGGATTTGAAGCTAACTCGTTTGTTTCGCCTGCATTTGAGGCTATATCATTTATATCGCTAGTATGTGAAGCTAAATCATTTGTTTCGCATGGATATGAAGCTACGTCTACTACTTCGCATTGATTTGAAACTAAATAATGTGTTTCGCATGGATTTGAAGCTAAATCATGTGTTTCGCATGGATGTGAAACTAACTCGTTTGTTTCGCCTGCATTTGAAGCTAAATCATGTTTATCACAATTATCTGAATCTAAACCATTTGTTTCGCAAGAATATGAAGCTAAACCATGTGTTTCGCATGAATTTGAAGCTAAATCATGTATTTCGCACAGATTTGAAGCTAACTCGTTTGTTTCGCCTGCATTTGAAGCTATATCAATTATATCGCAAGTAATTGAAGCTAAATCATTTGTGTCGCATGGCTTTGAAGATAAGCCTTCCACTTTGCATTAATTTGAAGGTAAATCATGTATTTCGCTTGGATTTGAAGGTAACTCGTTTGTTTCGCCTGCATTTGAAGCTATATCTTTTATATCGCAAGTATGTGAAGCTAAATCATTTGTTTCGCATGGATTTTAAGCTAAGCCTTCTGCATCGCTTGAATTTGAAGCTAAATCATGTATTTCGCACAGATTTGAAGCTAACTCGTTTGTTCCGCCCTTATTTGAAGCTATATCATTTATATCGCAAGTCTGTGAAGCTAAATCATTTGTTTCGCATGGAGTTGAAGCTAAGGCTTCTACTTCGCATTGATTTGACACTAAATCATGTGTTTCGCTTGGATTTGAAGCTAACTCGTTTGTTTCGCCAGCATTTGAAGCTAAATCATGTTTATCACAATTATCTGAATCTAAACCATTTGTTTCGCAAGAATATGAAGCTAAACCATGTGTTTCGCATGAACTTGAAGCTAAATCATGTGTTTCGCACAGATTTGATGCTAACTCGTTTGATTCGCCCTTATTTGAAGCTATATCATTTATATCGCAAGTCTGTGAATCTAAAGCATTTGTTTCGCCAGGAGTTGAAGCTAATGCTTCTACTTCGCATTGATTTGACACTAAATCATGTGTTTGGCTTGGATTTGAAGCTATCTCGTTTGTTTCGCCTGCAGTTGAATCTATATCACTTATATCGCAAGTATTTGAAGCTAAGTCATTTGTTTCGCGTGGATATGAAGCTGAGCCATCCACTTAGCATTGATTTGGAGCTAAATCATGTGTCTCGCTTGGTTTTAAAGCTAACTCGTTTGTTTCGCATGCGGTTGAAGCTAAATCATGTTTATCACAAGCATATGAAGCTAAACCATTTTTTTCGCAAGAATATGAAGCTAAACCATGTGTTTCGCTTGGATTTGAAGCTAAATCATGTGTTTCGCATGGATTTGAAACTAACTCGTTTATTTCGCCTGCATTTGAAGCTATATCAATTCTATCGCAGGTATTTGAAGCTAAATCATTCGTATGGCATCGACTTGAAGCTAAGCCATCTACTTCGCATTGATTTGAAGCTAAATCACGTGTCTCGCTTGGTTTTAATGCTAACTCGTTTGTTTCGCATGCGGTTGAAGCTAAATCATGTTTATCACAAGTATATGAAGGTAAACCATTTGTTTCGCAAGAATATGAAGCTAAACCATGTGTTTCGCTTGGATTTGAAGCTAAATCATGTGTTTCGCATGGATTTGAAACTAACTCGTTTGTTTCGCCTGCATTTGAAGCTAAATCATGTTTATCACAAGTATCTGAAGCTAAACCACTTGTTTCGCAAGCATATGAAGCTAAACCACGTGTTTCGCATGAATTTGAAGCTAAATCATGTGTTTCGCATAGACTTGAAGCTAACTCGTTTGTTTCGCCTGCATTTGAAGCTATATCACTTCTATCGCAGGTATTTGAAGCTAAATCATTCGTATGGCATCGATCTGAAGCTAAGCCTTCTACTTCGCATTGATTTGAAGCTCAATCGTGTGTTTCGCTTGGATTATAAACTAACTCGTTTGTTTCGCATGCAGTTGAAGCTAAATCATGTTTATCACAAGTATCTGAAGCTAAACCACTTGTTTCGCAAGTATATGAAGCTAAACCATGTGCTTCGCATTGATTTGAAGCTAAATCTTGTGTTCCGAATGGATCTGAAGCTAACTCGTTTGTTTTGCCTGCATTTGATGTTATATCATTTATAACGCAAGTATTTGAAGCTAAATCATTTGTTTCGCATGGATTTGAAGCTACCTCGTTTGTTTTGCCTGCAGTTGAATCTATATCACTTATATCGCAAGTATTTGAAGCTAAATCATTTGTTCCGCATGGATTTGAAGCTACGCCTTCTACTTTGCATTGAGTTTTAGCTAAATCATGTGTTTCGCATGGATTTGATGCTAACTCGTTTGTTTCGCATGCATTTGAAGCTGTATCACTTATATTCGCAAATATTTGAAGCTAAGTCATTTGTTTCGCATGGATATGAAGCTAAGCCATCTACTTCGCATTGATTTGAATCTAAATCATGTGTCTCGCTTGGTTTTAATGCTAACTCGTTTGTTTCGCAGGCGGTTGAAGCTAAATCATGTTTATCGCAAGTATATGAAGCTAAACCATTTGTTTCGCAAGAATATGAAGCTAAACCATGTGTTTCGCTTGGATTTGAATCTAAATCATGTGTTTCGCATGGATTTGAAACTAATTCGTTTGTTTCGCCTGCATTTGAAGCTAAATCATGTTTATCACAAGTATCTGAATCTAAACCATTTGTTTCGCAACAATATGAAGCTGTTACGTCCCGCGGTAGGCGTTCCGAAAAATATATATAACTTTTCTACGGACCGCGGAAACAAGACGTATTTCGAACCACCGTTTTGTACACGCGACGCGTACCGTTCGCGTATTACAGGGTCTCACGGCCCGTCAACTCGGCTCTATAAGGGATGCTTACACTGCACTTACCTCGTTGCCTCCGCTCGTCCCCTGGATCGGTGTTCGACCTGATTTTGTGTAGGGGAGGTTATTGGCAGGCCCCGGCGTCGTCGAGATTTTTCTGGGCGTTGGCGGTTGGTGGCTCGATCGGGGTTTCGGTGAAGTGATCTCCGGATGCAGGACGGCTTCGACGCGGAGCGCGATATTCTTGAACGAAGCTTATTTCCTCAGTATAAACAACCTTGCGCGTTTCCGGGTCTACTCGCGGTATGTGACTAACTATTTCCACAATACGCGACCGATAAATTATTTTAGACTCGCACGGGACTCGAGAGAACTCACGAAGAAGCTTCTTTAGATAGGCCCTGCGTCCAGATTGATGCGGCATGTATGCACAATAGAATAACCTAGTATAACGCGAGTCCAGTTTCTTTCCGGTGGCGTGCAGGACATGCGGTGAATGCCCAGTACACACGCTTCGGGAAAGACCAAGTTAAATTCGCAGCTTCGGTGGCGTGTAGGGCTTATGGTGAAAGTCCAGTACACACGCTTTCTGAAGGTGCTACGCTAACGTTCGAAGTAATAAAGATAAGCGAAGCCGAGGTAATCCTAATGTTAGTAGTGGACGTTGGGATAATGAATTGAGTTGAGTTGTAACTAAATCTGATATATTCTATTATAATATAAAGTACAAAAGCGCGTTCTTACTTCCTACGAATAAAATTTCTAACGTTATAATCGAAGAGAGCTTGACTTGAGATGGAACCGAAAGGTCTCCCCGGTTGGGAGCTGAGAAGTCGAGTCGTAGAGGTTGGATGCGGAACTGTTCTGCTCGGTTCCGCATGGATCCTTCTCGGCTGCGATCCCGCCGCCATCTTGGTAGGCTCGGTCGTCGTGGAGGGAGGTCTCCATGGCAACGGAGCGCTCGGAGCGGGGATGCCACGTTCAGCGGACTGACGTAACACCAGTCCGCGCGCAATTGTGGGTACTTAGAATATGTCTTACTGACGAGTTATGTTGTAAATGTTGCTTAAATATTAACGCCACGAGTTATGTTCTAATGTTACTTAAGTGCTAACGCTACGGGTTATGTTATAATTGCTACTTAAGTACTAACGTTACGAGTTATGTTATAATTGTTACTTAAGTATTAGTGTTCATGCGGCTTAGTGTTATCGGTACGGTGGAGTTCGGTGGGTTCTATGTGGTTGGTAAAGAAGTGTAGTTAACGTAGAGTTCTTCTCGGAAGAGGTGCGGCTTAGTATTGTCGGTATAGTAGAGTTCGGTGGGTTCCATAAGGTCGGTAAAGAAGTGTAGTTAACGTAGAGTTCTGTAGTGTGTTATGAAGGTGGGTATGTAACTGAGTGTGTATCTTATTCTTACGATGATAAGGGGAATACATATTTACTTATTTTATATTTATTCGAGTAATTATATGGTAATTGTCCTTAATCAAACGTCGGGAGACGTAACGAAGCTAAACCACGTGTTTCGCATGAATTTGAAGCTAAATCATGTGTTTCGCATAGACTTGAAGCTAACTCGTTTGTTTCGCCTGCATTTGAAGCTATATCACTTCTATCGCAGGTATTTGAAGCTAAATAATTCGTATGGCATCGATTTGAAGCTAAGCCTTCTACTTCGCATTGAATGAAGCTAAATCATGTGTTTCGCTTGGATTTTAAACTAACTCGTTTGTTTCGCATGCAGTTGAAGCTAAATCATGTTCATCACAAGTATCTGAAGCTAAACCACTTGTTTCGCAAGCATATGCAGCTAAACCATGTGCTTCGCATTGATTTGAAACTAAATCTTGTGTTCCGCATGGATCTGAAGCTAACTCGTTTGTTTTGCCTGCATTTGATGTTATATCATTTATAACGCAAGTATTTGAAGCTAAATCATTTGTTTCGCAAGTATTTGAAGAAATATCATTTGTTTCGCATGGATTTGAAGCTACCTCGTTTGTTTCGCCTGCAGTTGAATCTATATCACTTATATCGCAAGTATTTGAAGCTAAATCATTTGTTCCGCATGGATTTGAAGCTACGCCTTCTACTTTGCATTGAGTTTTAGCTAAATCATGTGTTTCGCATGGATTTGGAGCTAACTCGGTTGTTTCGCCTGCAGTAGAATCTATATCACTTCTATCGCAAGTATTTGAAGCTAAATCATTTGTGTCGCGTGGATTTAATGCTAAGCCTTCTGCTTCGCATTGATTTGAAGCTAAAACATGTGATACGCATGGATTTGTAGCTAAATCATGTGTTTCGCATGGATTTGAAGCTAAGCCTTTTACTTCGCATTGATTTGTAGCTAAATTATGTCCTTCGCATGGATTTGAAGCTTTGTCGTTTGTTTCGCCTGCATTTGAAGCTATATCATTTCTATCGCAAGTATTTGAAGCTAAATCATATGTTGCGCATTGATTTGAAGCTAAGCCTTCTACTTCGCATTGATTTGAAACTAAATCATGTGTTTCGCTTGGATTTGAAGCTAACTCGTTTGTTTCGCCTGCATTTGAAGCTATATCATTTATATCGCAAGTATGTGAAGCTAAATCATTTGTTTCGCATGGATTTGAAGCTAAGCCTTCTACTTCGCATTGATTTGAAACTAAGCCATGTGTTTCGCTTGGATTTGAAGCTAACTCGTTTGTTTCTTCTGCATTTGAAGCTATATCATTTATATCGCAAGTATATGAAGCTAAACCATTTGTTTCGCAACAATATGAAGCTAAACCATGTGTTTCGCTTGGGATTTGAAGCTAAATCATGTCTTTCGCGTGGACTTGAAGCTAACTCGTTTGTTTCGCCTGCATTTGAAGCTATGTTAATTATATCGCAAGTATTTGAAGCTAAATCATTTGTTCCGCATGGATTCGAAGCTGAGCCTTCTACTTCGCATTGATTTGAAACTAAATCATGTGTTTCGCTTGGATTTGAAGCTAACTCGTTTGTTTCGCCTGCATTTGAAGCTACATCATTTATATTCGCAAGTATTTGAAGCCAAATCAGTTGTTTCGCGTTGATTTGAAGCTGAGCATTCTCCTTCGCATAGATTTGAAGCTAAATCATGTGTCTTGCTAGGATTTGAAGCTAAGTCATTTGTTAACTAATGGATTTGAAGCTAACTCGTTTGTTTCGTCTGCATTTGAAGCTTTATCAATAATATCGCAAGTATTTGAAGCTAAATCATATTTGTCGCGTGGATTTGAAGCTACGCCTTCTACTTCGCATTGGTTCGAAGCTAAATCATGTGTTTCGCATGGATTTGAAGCTAACTCGTTTGTTGTGCCTGCATTTGAAGTTATATCATTTTATCGCAAGTATTTGAATCTAAATCATTTGTTTCGCATGGATTTGAAGCTGTGCCTTCTACTTCGCATTGATTTGAAAGTAAATCATTTGTTTCGCTTGGATTTGAAGCTAACTCGTTTGTTTCGCCTGCATTTGAAGCTATATCAATAATATCGCAAGTATTTGAAGCTAAATCATTTGTGTCGCATGTTTTTGAAGCTGAGCCTTCTACTTCGCATTGATTTGAAACTAAATCATGTGATTCGCTTGGATTTGAAGCTAACTCGTTTGTTTCTTCTGCATTTGAAGCTATATCATTTATATCGCAAGTATATGATGCTAAACCATTTGTTTCGCAAAAATATGAAGCTAAACCATGTGTTTCGCTTGGGATTTGAAGCTAAATCATGTGTTTCGCATGGATTTGAAACTAACTCGTTTGTTTCGCCTGCATTTGAAGTTAAATCATGTTTATCACAAGTATCTGAATCTAAACCATTTGTTTCGCAAGAATATGAAGCTAAACCATGGGTCTCGCTTGGATTTGAAGTTAAGTCATTTGTTTCGCATGGATCAGAAGCTAACTCGTTTGTTTCGATTGCATTTGAAGCTTTATCAATAATATCGCAAGTATTTGAAACTAAATCATTTTTGTCGCTTGGATTTGAAGCTACGCCTTCTACATCGCATTGATTTGAAGCTAAAGCTTGTGTATCGCTTGGATTTGAAGCTAACTCGATTGTTTCGCCTGCATTTGAAGCTATATCAATTATATCGCAAGTATTTGAATCTAAATCATTTGTGTCGCATGGCTTTGAAGCTGAGCATTCTACTTCGCACTGATTTGAAGCTGCAATATGTGTTTCACAGGGATTTGAATCAAACTAGTTTGTTTCGCATGCAGTTGAAGCTAAATCATGTTTATCACAAGTATCTGAATCTCAAAAATTTGTTTCGCATTGATTTGAAGCTAAGCCTTCTACTTCGCATTGATTTGAGTTTAAATCATCTTTTTCGCATGGATTTGAAGCTAACTCGTTTGTTTCGCCTGCGGTTGAATCTATATCACTTATATCGCAAGTAATTGAAGCTAAATCATGTTTTTCGCTTGGATTTGAAGCTAAGCCTTCTACTTCGCATTGATTTGAAGCTAAATCATGTGTTTCGCATGGATCTCAAGATAACTCATTTCTTTCGGCTGCATTTGAATCTACTTTATTTATATCACAATTATTTGAAGGTAAATCATTTGTTTCCTATGCATTTGAGGCTAATCCTACTACATCGCATTGATTTGAAGCTGAATCATCTGTTTCGCTTGGATTTGAAGCAAACTCGTTTGTTTCGCACGCAGTTGAAGCTAAATCATGTATATCACAGAGTATTTGTGCCACACCATTTGTTTCGCATGGATTTGAAGCTAACCCTTCTACTTGGCATTGAAATCAAGCTAAATTATGTGTTTCGCTTGGATGTCAAGCTAAGCCCTCTACTTCGCATTGATCTGGAGCTAAATCATGTGTTTCGCATGGATTTGAAGCTAACTCGTTTTTCTCGCCTGCATTTGAAGCTATATCACTTATATTCGCAAGAATTTGAAGCTAAATCTTTCGTTTCGCATGAAATTTAAGCTAAATCATACGTTTCGCACGGATTTGAAGCTACGCCTTCTACTTCCCACTGATTTGAATCTAGATCATGTCTTTCGCTTGGATTTGATGCTATCTCGTTTGTTTCGCCTGCAGTTGAATCTATATCACTTATATCGCAAGTATTTAAAGCTAAATCATTTGTTTCGCATGGATATGAAGCTAAGCCATCTACTTCGCATTGATTTGAAGCTAAATCATGTGTCTCGCTTGGTTTTAAAGCTAACACGTTTGTTTCGCATGCGGTTGAAGCCAAATCATGTTTATCACATGTATATGAAGCTCAACCATTTGTTTCTAAGGAATATGAAGCTAAACCATGTGTTTCGCTTGGATTTGAAGCTAAATCATGTGTTTCGCATGGATTTGAAACTAACTCGTTTGTTTCGCCTGCATTTGAAGCTAAATCATGTGCTTCGCATTGATTTGAAGCTAAATCTTGTGTTCCGCATGGATCTGAAGCTAACTCGTTTGATTTGCCTGCATTTGATGTTATATCATTTATATCGCAAGCATTTGATGCTAAATCATTTGTTTCGCAAGAAATTTAAGCTAAATCATGTGTTTCGCATGGAATTGGAGCTACCTGGTTTGTTTCGCCTGCATTTGAAGCTAGTTCACATGTATCGCAGGTATTTGAAGAAAAATCATTTGTTTCGCATGGATTTGAAGCTACCTCGTTTGTTTCGCCTGCATTTGAAGCTATATCACTTCTATCGCAGGTATTTGAAGCTAAATAATTCGTATGGCATCGATTTGAAGCTAAGCCTTCTACTTCGCATTGAATGAAGCTAAATCGTGTGTTTCGCTTGGATTTTAAACTAACTCGTTTGTTTCGCATGCAGTTGAAGCTAAATCATGTTCATCACAAGTATCTGAAGCTAAACCACTTGTTTCGCAAGCATATGAAGCTAAACCATGTGCTTCGCATTGATTTGAAACTAAATCTTGTGTTCCGCATGGATCTGAAGCTAACTCATTTGTTTTGCCTGCATTTGATGTTATATCATTTATAACGCAAGTATTTGAAGCTAAATCATTTGTTTCGCAAGTATTTGAAGAAATATCATTTGTTTCGCATGGATTTGAAGCTACCTCGTTTGTTTCGCCTGCAGTTGAATCTATATCACTTATATCGCAAGTATTTGAAGCTAAATCATTTGTTCCGCATGGATTTGAAGCTAACTCGTTTGTTTCGCCTGCATTTGAAGCTATATCATTTATATCGCAAGTATGTGAAACTAAATCATTTGTTTCGCATGGATTTGAAGCTAAGCCTTCTGCTTCGCTTTGTTTTGAAACTAAATCATGTGGTTCGCATGGATTTGAAGCTAAATCATGTGTTTCGCACAGATTTGAAGCTAACTCGTTTGTTTCGCCTGCATTTGAAGCTATATCAATTATATCGCTAGTATTTGATGCTAAATCATTTGTGTCGCATGGCTTTGAGGATAAGCCTTCCACTTTGCATTAATTTGAAGGTAAATCACGTGTTTCGCTTGGATTTGAAGCTAAGCCTTCTACTTCGCATTGATTTGGATCTAAATCATGTGTTTCGCTTGGATTTGAAGCTAACTCGTTTGTTTCGCATGCATTTGAAGCTATATCAATTGTATCGCAAGTATTTGAAGCTAAATCATTTGTGTCGCATGGATTTGAAGCTAAGCCTTCGTCTGCGCATTGATTTGGAACTAAATCATGTGATTCGCTTGGATTTGAAGGTAACTCGTTTGTTTCGCCTGCATTTGAAGCTATATCAATTATATCGCAAGTATTTGAAGCTAAATCATTTGTGTCGCATGGCTTTGAGGATAAGCCTCCTACTTCGCATTGATTTGAAACTAAACCATGTGTTTCTCTTGGATTTGAAGCTAACTCGTTTGTTTCGCCTGCATTTGAAGCTATATCATTTATATCGCAAGTATATGAAGCTAAATCATTTGTGTTGCATGGCTTTGAAGCTAACTCGTTTGTTTCGCCTGCATTGGAGCTATATCACTTCTATCGCAAGTATTTGAAGCTAAATCATTTGTGTCGCATGGATTTGAAGCTAAGCCTTCGCCTGCGCATTGATTTGGAACTAAATCATGTGATTCGCTTGGATTTGAAGCTAACTCGTTTGTTTCGCATGCATTTGAAGCTATATCAATTGTATCGCAATTATTTGAAGCTAAATCATTTGTGTCGCATGGCTTTGAGGATAAGCCTTCTACTTCGCATTAATTTGAAGGTAAATCATGTGTTTCGCTTGGATTTGAAGCTAACTCGTTTGTTTCGCCTGCATTTGAAGCTATATCATTTATATCGCAAGTATGTGAAACTAAATCATTTGTTTCGCATGGATTTGAAGCTAAGCCTTCGTCTGCGCATTGATTTGGAACTAAATCATGTGATTCGCTTGGATTTGAAGGTAACTCGTTTGTTTCGCCTGCATTTGAAGCTATATCAATTATATCGCAAGTATTTGAATCTGAATCATTTGTGTCGCATGGCTTTGAAGATAAGCCATCTACTTTGCATTAATTTGAAGGTAAATCATGTGTTTCGTTTGGATTTGAAGGTAACTCGTTTGTTTCGCCAGCATTTGAAGCTAAATCATGTTTATCACAATTATCGGAATCTAAACCATTTGTTTCGCAATAAAGTGAAGCTAAACCATGTGTTTCGCATGAATTTGAAGCTAAATCATGTGTTTCGCACAGATTTGAAGCTAACACGTTTGTTTCGCCCTTATTTGAAGCTATATCATTTATATCGCAAGTCTGTGAAGCTAAATCATTTGTTTCGCATGGAGTTGAAGCTAAGGCTTCTACTTCGCATTGATTTGACACTAAATGATGTGTTTCGCTTGGATTTGAAGCTAACTCGTTTGTTTCGCCTTCATTTGATGCTGTATCAATTATATCGCAAGTATTTGCAGCTAAATCATTTGTGCCGCATGGCGTTGAAGCTAACTCGTTTGTTTCGCCTGCATTGAAGCTATATCACTTCTATCGCAAGTATTTGAAGCTAAATCATTTGTGTCGCATGGATTTGAAGCCAGTCCTTCTACTTCGCATTGATTTGAAACTAAATCATGCGTTTCGCACGGAATTGAAGCTAACTCGTTTGTTTCGCATGCAGTTGAATGTAAATCATTTATACCACAAGTATTTGAAGCTAAACCATTTGTTTCGCATTGATTTGATGCTAAGACTTCAACTTCGCATTGATTTGAAGCTAAATCATTTGTTTCCCTTGCATTTGAAGCTAACGCGATTGTTTCGCATGCAGTTGAAGCTAAATCATGTTTATCACAAGTATCTGAAGCTAAATCGTTTGTTTCGCATGGATTTGAAGCTAAACCTTCTACATCGCATTGATTTTGCTGCAAAATCATGTGTTTAGCATGGACTTGAAGCTAACTCGTTTGTTGCGCATGCAGTTGAATCTAATTAACGTATATCACAAGTGATTGTAGCTAAACCATTTGATTCGCACGGATTTGAATCTGAGCCGTGTGCTTCGAATTGATTTGAAGCTACATCATGTGCTTCGCATGGATTTCAAGCTAAACCTTCTACATCGCGTTGATTTGAAGCTAAATTATGTGTTTCGCTTGGATTTGAACCTAACTCGTTTGTTTCGCCTGCATTTGAAGCTATATCATGCATATCACAAGTATTTCAGACTAAATCATTTGACTCGCATGGATTTGAAGCTAAATAGTGTGTTTCACTTGGATTTGTTGCTAACTCGTTTGTTTCGCCTGCATTTGAAGCTATATCATGCATATCACAAGTATTTGTGACTAAATCATTTGATTCGCATGGATTTGAAGCTAAGCCTTCAACTTCGCATTGATTTGAAGCTAAATCATTTGTTTCCCTTAGATTTGAAGCTAACGCGATTGATTCGCATGCAGTTGAAGGTAAATCATGTTTATCACAAGTATCTGAAGCTAAACCATTTGTTTCGCAAGAATATATGAATCTAAACCATGTGTTTCTCATGGATTTGAAGCTAAATCATGTGTTTCGCATGGATTTGAAGCTAACTGATTTGTTTCGCATGCAGTTGAAGGTAAATCCTATATACCACAAGTATTTGAAGCTAAACCATTTGTTTCACATTGATGTGATGCTAAGCATTCAACTTCGCATTGATTTGAAGCTAAATCATTTGTTTCCCTTGCATTTCAATCTAACGCGATTGTTTCGCATGCAGTTTAAGATAAATCATGTTTATCACAAGTATCTGAAGCTAAACCATTCGTTTCGCAAGAATATAAAGCTAAACCATGTGTTTCTCATGGATTTGAAGCTAAATCATGTGTTTCGCATGGATTTCAAGCTAACTCGTTTGTTTCACCTGCATTTGAATCTAAATCAAGCATATCACAAGTAATTGAGACTAAATCATTTGATTCGCATGGATTTGAAGCTAAGCTTTCTACTTCGCATTGATTTGAAGCTAAATCATGTGTTTGGCTTGGATTTGAAGCTAACTTGTTTATTTAGCCTGCATTTGAATCTATATTATGCATATCACAAGTATTTAAGACTAAATCATTTGATTCTCATTGATTTGAAGTTAAGCCTTCAACTTCGCATTGATTTGAAGCTAAATCATTTGTTTCCTTTAGATTCGAAACTAACGCGATTGGTTCGCATGCAGTTGAAGTAAATCATGTTTATCACAAGTATCTGAAGCTAAACCATTTGTTTCGCAAGAATATGAATCTTAAACCATGTGTTTCGCATGATATTGACGCTAAATCGTTTGTTTCGCGTGGATTTGAAGTTAATTCGTGTATTTCGAATGAATCTGAAGCTAAATTGTTCATTTCGCATGAATTTGAAGCTAAATCGTTTGTTTAAAATCGATATTTCACAAGAATTTGTAGCGAAATCGTGTGTTTCGCATGGTATTGACGCTAAATTGTTTGTCTCGCGTGGATTCGAGCTAATTCGTGTATTACGAATGAATCTGAAGCTAAATTGTTCATTTCGCATGAATTTGAAGCTAAATCGTTTGTTTAAAATCGCTATTTTGTACGAATTTGTAGCGAATCGTGTATTTCGCATGATATTGACGTTAAATCGGTTGTCTCGCGTGAATTCGTAGCTAATTCGTGTATTTAGAATGTATCTGGAGCTAAATTGTCCATTTCGCATCAATTTGAAGCTAAATCGTTTGTTTAAAATCGCTATTTTGCACGAATTTGTAGCGAAATCGTGTATTTCGCATGATATTGACGTTAAATCGTTTGTCTCGAGTGAATTCGAAGCAAATTCGTGTATTTCGAATGTATCTGGAGCTAAATTGTTCATTTCGCATGAATTTGATGATAAATCGTTTGTTTAAAATAGCTATTTCGCAAGAAATTGTAGCGAAATCGTGTGTTTCGCATGATATTGACCCAAAATCGTTTGTCTCGCGTGGATTTGTAGCTAATTCGTGTATTTCGAATGAATCTGAAGCTAAATTGTTCGTTCCGCTTGAATTTGATGCTAAATCGTTCGTTTGAAATCGTTATTTCGTACGAATTTGAAGCGAAATCGTGTGTTTCGCATGATATTGAAGTTACATCGTATGTTTCGTGTGTATTTAAAACTAATTCGTGTATTTCGCATGCATCTGAAGCTAAATTGTTCATTTCGCATGAATTTGAAGCTAAATCGTTCTTTTAAAATCGCTATTTCGCAAGAATTTGTAGCGAAATCGTGTGTTCGCATGATATTGACGCTAAATCGTTTGTCTCGCGTGGATTTGAAGCTAATTCTTGTATTTCGAATGAATCTGAAGCTAAATTGTTCATTTCGCATGAATTTGAAGCTAAATCGTTTGTTAAAAATAGCTATTTCGCACGAATTTGTAGGGATATCGTGTGTTTCGCTTGATATGAAGTTGAATAGTATGTTTCGCGTATATTTAAAACTAATTCGTGTATTTCGAATGAATCTGAAGCTAAATTGTTCATTTCGCATGAATTTGAAACTAAATCGTTTGTTTAAAATCGCTATTACTCTCAAATTTGAAGCGAAATCGTGTGTATCGCATGATATTGAAGTTAAATCGTATGTTTCGCGTGTATTTAAAACTAATTCGTGTAATTCGCATGAATCTGAAGCTAAATTGTTCATTCCGCTTGAATTTGAAGCTAAATCGTTCGTTGAAATCGTTATTTCGCACGAATTTGAAGCTAAATCGTGTGTTTCGCATGATATTGTAGTTAAATCGTATGTTTCGTGTGTATTTAAAACTAATTCGTGTATTTCGCATGAATCTGAAGCTAAATGTTCATTTCGCATGAATTTGAAGCTAAATCGTTTGTTAAAAATCGCTATTTCGCACGAATTTGTAGGGATATCGTGTGTTTCGCATGATATTGAAGTTGAATAGTATGTTTCGCATATATTTAAAACTAATTCGTGTATTTCGAATGAATCTGAATCTAAATTGTTCATTTCGCATGAATTTGAAACTAAATCGTTTGTTTAAAATCGCTATTCGCTCGAATTTGAAGCGAAATCGTGTGTTTCGCATGATATTGAAGTTAAATCGTATGTTTCGCGTGTATTTAAAACTAATTCGTGTAATTCGCATGAATCTGAAGCTAAATTGTTCATTTCGCTTGAATTTGAAGCTAAATCGTTCGTTTGAAATCGTTATTTCGTACGAATTTGAAGCGAAATCGTGTGTTTCGCATGATATTGAAGTTAAGTCGTATGTTTCGTGTGTATTTAAAACTAATTCGTGTATTTCGCATGCATCTGAAGCTAAATTGTTCATTTCGCATGAATTTGAAGCTAAATCGTTCTTTTAAATCGCTATTTCGCACGAATTTGAAGCGAAATCGTGTATTTCGCATGCTATTGACGTTAAATCGTTTGTCTCGCGTGGATTCGAAGCTAATTCGTGTATTTCGAATGAATCTGATGCTAAATTGTTCATTTCGCATGAATTTGAAGCTAAATCGTTCGTTTGAAATCGTTATTTCGCACGAATTTGAAGCGAAATCGTGTGTTTCGCATGATATTTAAGTTAAATCGTACGTTTTTGCGTGTGTTTAAAACTAATTCGTGTATTTCGCATGAATCTGAAGCTAAATTGTTCATTTCGCATGAATTTGAAGCTAAAGAGTTCGTTTAAAATCGCTATTTCGTAAGAATTAGTAGCGAAATCGTGTGTTTCGCATGATATTGACACTAAATCGTTTGTCTCGCGTGGATTTGAAGCTAATTCGTGTACTTCGAATGAATCTGAAGCTAAATTGTTCATTTCGCATGAAATTTGAAGCTAAATCGTTCGTTTGAAATCGTTATTTCGCACGAATTTGAAGCGAAATCGTGTGTTTCGCATGATATTGAAGTTAAATCGTATGTTTCGCGTGTATTTAAAACTAATTCGTGTATTTCGCATGAATCTGAAGCTAAATTGTCATTTCGCATGAATTTGAAGCTAAATCCTTCTTTTTTCTTTTAAAATCGCTATTTCGCACGAATTTGAAGCGAAATCGTGTATTTCGCATGATATTGACGTTAAATCGTTTGTCTCGCGTGGATTCGAAGCTAATTCGTGTATTTCGAATGAATCTGATGCTAAATTGTTCATTTCGCATGAATTTGAAGCTAAATCGTTTGTTTAAAATCGCTATTTCGCAAGAATTTGTAGCGAAATCGTGTATTTCGCATGATATTGACGTTAAATCGTTTGTCTGGCGTGAATTCGAAGCTAATTCGTATATTTCGAATGAATCTGAAGCTAAATTGTTCATTTCGCATGAATTTGAAACTAAATCGTTTGTTTAAAATTGCTATTTCGCACGTATTTGAGTCGAAATCGCGTATTTCGCATGATATTGACGTTAAATCGTTTGTCGCGTGGATTCGATGCTAATTCGTGTATTTCGAATGAATCTGAAGCTAAATTGTTCATTTCGCATGAATTTGAAGCTAAATCGTTTGTTAAGAATCGCTATTTCGCACGAATATGTAGGGATATCGTGTGTTTCGCATGATATTGAAGTTAAATCGTATGTTTCGCGTATATTTAAAACTAATTCGTGTATTTCGAATGAATCTGAACATAAATTGATTATTTCGCATGAATTTGAAGCTAAATCGTTTGTTTAAAATCGCTATTTCGCAAGAATTTGTAGCGAAATCGTGTATTTCGCATGATATTGCCGTTAAATCGTTTGTCTCGCGTGGATTCGAAGCTAATTCGTGTATTTCGAATGAATCTCAAGCTAAATTGTTCATTTCGCATGAATTTGAAGCTAAATCGTTTGTTAAAAATCGCTATTTCGCACGAATTTGTAGGGATATCGTGTGTTTCGCATGATATCGAAGTTGAATAGTATGTTTCACGTATATTTAAAATTAATTCGTGTATTTCGAATGTACCTGAAGCTAAATTGTTCATTTCGCATGAATTTGAAGCTAAATCGTTCATTTAAAATCGCTATTTTGCAAGAATTTGAGTCGAAATCGTGTATTTCGCATGATATTGACGTTAAAACGTTTGTCTCGCGTGGATTTGAAGCTAATTCGTGTATTTCGAATGAATCTGAAGCTAAATTGTTCATTTCGCATGAATTTGAAGCTAAATCGTTTGCTAAAAATCGCTATTTCGCACGAATTTGTAGGGATATCGTGTGTTTCGCATGATATTGAAGTTGAACAGTATGTTTCGCGTATATCTAAAACTAATTCGTGTATTTCGAATGAATCTGATGCTAAATTGTTCATTTCGCATGAATTTGAAGCTAAATCGTTTGTTTAAAATCGCTATTTCGCAAGAATTTGTAGCGAAATCGTGTATTTCGCATGATATTGACGTTAAATCGTTTGTCTGGCGTGAATTCGAAGCTAATTCGTGTATTTCGAATGAATCTGAAGCTAAATTGTTCATTTCACATGAATTTGAAACTAAATCGTTTGTTTAAAATTGCTATTTCGCACGTATTTGAGTCGAAATCGCGTATTTCGCATGATATTGACGTTAAATCGTTTGTCGCGTGGATTCGATGCTAATTCGTGCATTTCGAATGAATCTGAAGCTAAATTGTTCATTTCGCATGAATTTGAAGCTAAATCGTTTGTTAAGAATCGCTATTTCGCACGAATATGTAGGGATATCGTGTGTTTCGCATGATATTGAAGTTAAATCGTATGTTTCGCGTATATTTAAAACTAATTCGTGTATTTCGAATGAATCTGAACATAAATTGATTATTTCGCATGAATTTGAAGCTAAATCGTTTGTTTAAAATCGCTATTTCGCAAGAATTTGTTGCGAAATCGTGTATTTCGCATGATATTGCCGTTAAATCGTTTGTCTCGCGTGGATTCGAAGCTAATTCGTGTATTTCGAATGAATCTCAAGCTAAATTGTTCATTTCGCATGAATGTGAAGCTAAATCGTTTGTTAAAAATCGCTATTTCGCACGAATTTGTAGGGATATCGTGTGTTTCGCATGATATCGAAGTTGAATAGTATGTTTCACGTATATTTAAAACTAATTCGTGTATTTCGAATGTACCTGAAGCTAAATTGTTCATTTCGCATGAATTTGAAGCTAAATCGTTCATTTAAAATCGCTATTTTGCAAGAATTTGAGTCGAAATCGTGTATTTCGCATGATATTGACGTTAAAACGTTTGTCTCGCGTGGATTTGAAGCTAATTCGTGTATTTCGAATGAATCTGAAGCTAAATTGTTCATTTCGCATGAATTTGAAGCTAAATCGTTTGCTAAAAATCGCTATTTCGCACGAATTTGTAGGGATATCGTGTGTTTCGCATGATATTGAAGTTGAACAGTATGTTTCGCGTATATCTAAAACTAATTCGTGTATTTCGAATGAACGTGAAGCTAAATTGTTCATTTCGCATGAATTTGAAGCTAAATCGTTCGTTTGAAATCGTTATTTCGCACGAATTTGAAGCGAAATCGTGTATTTCGCATGATATTGACGTTAAATCGTTTGTCTCGCGTGGATTCGAAGCTAATTCGTGTATTTCGAATGAATCTGAAGCTAAATTGTTCATTTGGCATGAATTTGAAGCTAAATCGTTCGTTTGAAATCGTTATTTCGCACGAATTTGGAGCGAAATCGTGTGTGTCGCATGATGTTTAAGTTAAATCGTACGTTTTGCGTGTGTTTAAAACTAATTCGAGTATTTCGCATGAATCTGAAGCTAAATTGTTCATTTCGCATGAATTTGAAGCTAAATCGTTTGTTAAAAATCGCTATTTCGCACGAATTTGTAGGGATATCGTGTGTTTCGCTTGATATTGAAGTTGAATAGTATGTTCCGCGTATATCTAAAACTAATTCGTGTATTTCGAATGAATCTGAAGCTAAATTGTTCATTTCGCATGAATTTGAAACTAAATCGTTTGTTTAAAATCGCTATTTCGCTCGAATTTGATGCGAAATCGTGTGTATCGCATGATATTGAAGTTAAATCGTATGTTTCGCGTGTATTTAAAACTAATTCGTGTAATTCGCATGAATCTGAAGCTAAATTGTTCATTTCGCTTGAATTTGAAGCTAAATCGTTCGTTTGAAATCGTTATTTCGCACGAATTTGAAGCGAAATCGTGTGTTTCGCATGATATTGAAGTTAAATCGTATGTTTCGTGTGTATTTAAAACTAATTCGTGTATTTCGCATGAATCTGAAGCTAAATTGTTCATTTCGCGTGAATTTGAAGCTAAATCGTTCGTTTAAAATCGCTAGTTCGCAAGGATTTGAGTCGAAATCGTGTATTTCGCATGATATTGACGTTAAATCGTTTGTCTCGCGTGTATTCGAAGCTAATTCGTGTATTACGAATGAATCTGAAGCTAAATTGTTCATTTCGCATGAATTTGAAGCTAAATCGTTCGTTTAAAATCGCTATTTTGTACGAATTTGTAGCGAAATCGTGTATTTCGCATGATATTGACGTTAAATCGTTTGTCTCGCGTGAATTCGTAGCTAATTCGTGTATTTAGAATGTATCTGGAGCTAAATTGTTCATTTCGCATGAATTTGAAGCTAAATCCTTCTTTTAAAATCGCTATTTCGCACGAATTTGAAGCGAAATCGTGTATTTCGCATGATATTGCCGTTAAATCGTTTGTCTCGCGTGGATTCGAAGCTAATTCGTGTATTTCGAATGAATCTCAAGCTAAATTGTTCATTTCGCATGAATTTGAAGCTAAATCGTTTGTTAAAAATCGCTATTTCGCACGAATTTGTAGGGATATCGTGTGTTTCGCAT